>NW_019396444.1:119571-164204 GCF_000591075.1 Eurytemora carolleeae | reverse complement strand
GAGGTCATTAGAGGTCATTAGAGGTCATTAAAGTTCAATTTTATTTTATTATAGGAATTTCGAACCCTAATTAGGCGCGCACCCAAAAAATTGGAAGATTTGAACCAAAAATGAAGGCAGGGCCCCCCCCCCCTACATCAAATGTGCCAACTCCACAATCCCCTTTTCATCTTTTGTTACCTGGTGATTGCTCTAACGACGAAATTTCTAGTTTAAGAGGAGTATACCGGGACCTAAATACTTCTTGATTAAGAGGAGTATACTGGGACCTTAATACTTCTAGTTTAAGAGAAGTACACCGGGACCTAAATACTTCTAGATTAAGAGAAGTATACCGTGACCTAAACACTTCTAGATTAAGAGGAGTATACCGTGACCTAAATACTTCTAGATTAAGAGGAGTATACCGGGACCTAAATACTTCTAGTTTAAGAGGAGTATACCGGGCCCTAAAAACTTCTAGTTTAAGAGGAGTACACCGGGACCCAAATACTTCTAGTTTAAAAGGAGTATACCGGGAACTAAATACTTCTAGTTTAAGAGAAGTATACCGGGACCTAAATACTTCTAGATTAAGAGGAGTAATCCGGGACCTAAATACTTCTAGATTCAAGTGGAGTATACCGGGACCTAAATACTTCTAGTTTAAGAGAAGTATACCGGGACCTTAATACTTCTTGATTAAGAGGAGTATACCGAAACCTAAATACTTCTAGATTCAAGTGGAGTATACCGGGACCTAAATACTTCTAGTTTAACAGGAGTACACCGGGACCTTAATACATCTAGTTTAAGAGGAGTATACCGTGACCTACATACCTCTAGTTTAAGAGGAGTATACCGGGACCTAAATACTTCTAGTTTAAGAAGAGCATACCGGGACCTAAATACTTCTAGTTTAAGAGGAGCATATTGGGACCTAAATACTTCTAGTTTAAGAGGAGTATACCGGGACCTAAATACTTCTAGATTAAGAAGAGCATACCGGGACCTAAATACTTCTAGTTTAAGAGGAACATATTGGGACCTAAATACTTCTAGATTAGGAGGAGTTATGAGTTAAGATAATGTTAGACATAGCAATTTTAAAATATAAAAGAATATTAATTATCATAATAATAATATAACTTCGGAGGGAGGGGGGATTTCTCGAGAAAATATAAACCCCTGTGTCATGCTTTTGATCTTTTGGCGGGGGCCCATTTAGGAGGTGTATAATGTATATAGCTATGACTACACATCTTAAACGTGACGTGATGGGTCACCTTGCTTTGACCCCGGCGAATGGTGTCGGATAAGTTTGACATTTTCTAGCTGTGATTTAGCTACTAAATCAAAGATAGAACATGTTTAATGAATCGGATATGCGTTCAAATAGCTTAACACTAGATGAGAGATGAACTGTCCCAGGGTAAATAAACTGATGCACAACACCGAGACCTTAATACTTCCAAATTTAGGAGTTTACCGGGAGCTCAATAATGTACCTTACAGGAATTTACTCAGGCTTGGGATGGGCAGTTTTCAATTTTTTCAAATACGACATTGATCGTTTCGTTTCTGATAACGTATAAATTACAACGAAACTTTGAATGAGGATACTATATAACCAACTACACACTTAGTTGGCTTATTCTTAAAACGAAGGTTTATTTGCTTTAAAAATTTAAAAAAAAAATGAAAAAAGATTGTGTTGGAAATAGATGCCCATCCCTAACTGACTCATTTGTAATACTTTTTAATCTCATACATCAGACATGAATACATTTTCTAAAAAGTGGTCAATTAGGTTTTCAGTATATATATTTAGATCATCTGTGTGTTATATCAAAACCGATTTCGTTGTGGTATCTTCCAAGTCCCTATGGCAAAATTTTGCACGTAAAAATTGACCAGGTTCATTGTTACAGTTTTTGCAAATCCATTTAATCAAACAGATTTTTGTTTATTCGAGAACGATGAAAAAATGGCTTCGTGAAAAGCGGGGCACGAAGCACCAAGTCTAGTAACATAAGGATAATTAAATTATTCCTTGCAACAGCCTAGTTAAATTGAATAGTAATCTTTAGTATCTCTACACAACAGACATTATTCAACATCTACACATCAATTACCTGTTTAAAGATGGTCGGCTGTAATTTGCAGAAGTTTTAGGTTTTTTGGCCGAGGATGGAAGACCGTCAAAATCGGAAAATCTTCCATTCCAATTACCAGCCATATTTATCTGAAAACGTCGAAACTAAGAGCATTTTGTTAGAAAAGGATTTATTAATATTTGTCATAACACAATATTAGAAGTACAAAACACAATCGACATGGAAAGCACAATAATTTTTCATGAAACGCAATCATAGCAAAATAATATTAATCTTCTCATACAACCCTCAGTTGGTTAAAATATAGTACGATATTTGTTTTTAATTTATGGTCAGTGAAATTAAATGTAGAAACATATAAAATTAAGATATTTTAGCCAATTTCCTTTTGGATGGGATGCTGACTGCTGAGCTATATGGACCCATTTATTATTTTCAAAACGGCATATTTTTACATATATTCATATACTTGATAAAGATTTATAAAAATATTGTTATTGTTTAAGGATGCGAATATAGGTTTAGGACGAGGGATGAACTGAAGTCTTATTTAGCAGAACTGAGCCTGGTTGACCTAAAACAAAGCTGAATACATTTATTATTATTTATTATTTTTGAACAACCAGTAATTCAATGATGTCAGCGCTCCTCTTTAGTATTAATTAAAATAAAAGTTAATTACATATGATGCGGACGTCCTATGAAAACTAGCCGTCATTATTTGATTAAATAACAATCCTACAGGGGTTTCATACTACGTACACTCAGGTACACTGTACAGTGCATATTTTCTACAAAAAATAGGGGTTAAAAATAGGGGTTAAAAATAGCCCAGACAATTTAAACAAAAAAATCTCGGGTCAGAGTTTATGAACAGTGAAAAGTGGATGAACTGGGTATTAGCTAGTTCAACTTATTATTTGTTGTCTCACGGCCCCGTTAGAGAAGTAGTTTAATTATCCGTACCCAGTTTAACTACTTCTAGCTATTCACAATTCCGGCCTTTGGTTGAATTTACCGTCTGGAAGCCGGAGCTGGAGAGAAGGACATGAGACTGTCCGAGGCACTCACATTAAGCCTCTCCTCTACCTTATCAATACCAGGCAGCAGGGAGATCTAAGCAACATATGATGTTCAAATAAAATCATATTAACTTAAAATTTATTGGGGTGTATATTTTTAAGAATTATTTAAAGAAAAAATGAAAAATTAGACACAAAAAGGCAAGTTTTTCATCCTTTTTAATACTTAACTCAAATATTTATATATTTTCCCCTGAAATGATTTTTAATGAAAATATTTAACAGAAAACAATATGTTGGCGAAGGAGCTTACCCTTGGTTTCCTAAGACAGGGTGATGTATCTAATGCTCCAGTATTGGGTAGATTAGGAGATCTGTTCTCATCATCATGACCAGCTCCTTTCTGCTTCCTGCTCGGGGTGGATATAGCTGAATTTACACTCATATTCTCCGTACTCCCACTAAACTTAACACTCTGTCTAGTTTTCTTCTTAGAGGAGAAACTCTGCTCTGAACTGTTGTCAAGGCTTCGTTCTTCAGGAGATGAGACGAGAAGGTCAAACGCAATATCCATCTTTTGATCATGTTCAGTAGATCCTATATTCTTACTGTAGGTCTTGGTCACAGGACTAGCCATTGGAACAACGGGATCGAAAACATATGTTGCAGGTCTAGTGTTAACGTCGTCTTCTGTTTCGTCGTCGAACAAAGCGGATCTTCTAGGGAGTTTATTGGGTTCTCGAAGAGACCTACGGGACATCTGGGATACATAAGGAGAAATCATACCGCTCACACGCCGGGCTGAGTCCGTCAGAACAGCGCGACGAAGACGATCTCCACCGGTAGATTTAGTCCCACGAGGGGACAGTGAACTCTGGGGGGATCTTAACGCAGGATCCGAGACACTGAAGAAAAAAATTTAAACGTTTTTTTAAATCTTGAAAAGAAATTTGAAGAAAATAAGTAATTGCCTAAAACTTAAAAGAAAACATCCATTTAAACTTAATCAATTATATTTTCGTCTTCTAATGGGACACACAGAAAATCTTTCTGGATTATCGTTTACCGTATCAAACCCTCACTTTTAAAACTTGCTTAAGAACCCAGCTTTGGCTGGAACTATGAACTTTTTCTATAAAAGTCTATATCCATTCAACTTAGAATTTATAAACCATGCTAAAACATTCTTAATCAAAATTTGAAGTAAATTTTACCTTTGCTGGCGGACTGGAGACTTGATGTGGAAGAATCCTCCGTCAAAATCCTTCTCCTCCTCCCCAGCATCTGAAGGTTCCTGGATCAATATCTCGGGCTTCACAAGACCAGCAGAGACACTTCTAATCAATGAATAAACATTTAAGGAACTGTTCTCATAATTCTTAATTCTACTAATCCCTTCATATAAAGTTTCATGCCCGATTTACAACGGCACTCTTTAAGGCTTTTTGGTAAGAAAAACAATTATGAAGGATTATTAGTTTTCTAAAGAACAATTAATTTCTTCAATTTTAGTTTTACAATTAAATTTACTTGCGGATCTATGTATCAGTGACAATGAATCAAATTGACCGAATTTAACACTTTTTCAAGATTCAGAAAACGACAATTATTTCCTTATTTTTACTCAAGATAAAGGTGTAATGGTTTACCTGCATAGATGGCAAATATCAAAAAACTAGAATAAATGCAAAAATTCAAGAGCTGAGATTTTATTACTACAAATTGCCTTGTCAGCTATCGAAACTTCATATTAACCCTCCTGGGGGGGGGGGGGGGTGCAGCTGATTGAATGAGCAAAACAGGACAGCCAGAAAACAAGAAGATTGGAAGAATGATTATGTCCATTTTGCATTAAATATATGTATTAATGAATTTGTTTCATAAAAAATCTGAAGAAAAAAAAATAAAAAATAAATTGTTAAAAAAAAGGTTTAATGGTTTAAATGTTTGGAAATGTAGGGTAATATGATATTACGCCGAGACCCTTGGATAAAATAACTTTTTTAAAAATCTATTTATCAAAATAATTTATCTAGAAAACTGTATTTCGCCATTTTGTTTTATTGCGTTTGATTGTTTTTGGTGTGTAAATCCGAAACCTTAGAAACTATAGATTCCACTTACTTTTCCTTTTCCAAGGCAGCACGTTTAGCAGCAATCATTTCCTGACAAAAATACTTTTTTTAATTTAATAATTACTAGTGTACATTCAGCTTTCAGATAGGCAACAACTAGGTCTTAAGAGGCGCTTCTTAAAGTATTTAGAGATACAGGGTGAGAGAGAGAAAATGGCAAACTAGAGAAACTTTATCCAGGAGTGTATATACCCCTGCACACAAATGAAAAAGAAAAAAACGGAACTACAAGAAACATTGAAGGCCTGCATTCATCTTTTAACGCTGTATTAACCTGGAGAATGGAGGTGTTTTACCTAGCTGGATCCAGATTTTGCTACTGGCAGCTTTAAATATAATCCTTAATAACAAGCCTGGTTAGATGTCATTAAGAATCCGAACTCGTCGAAAAGACGTAAAAATTCTTTCGATTGAATCTGGTTCTACGTGTAAGCATCAAGGGAGCTTAGAACAGTCAGGTTCTTGTATAACTCTCTCCAGTTTCTTGTTGCTGAACAGAACCCTGTGTGGAATAACATAGCAGTACACCCTACTTGGAAAAAAAGAAATAATAGAGCAGAGAAGGAGGGGTTTCTCTACGCTTCTCTTCCCCCTCCTTTTTGCCAGAAACAAGGAAAATGGAAACATATACAGTAGAATCCTGATGGTTGTGCACCATGCACTAAAATACCAATTTATACTTTGCCGGCTGCGAGGAAAAAATAGCTGTAGACGAGGCCATATTCTGAAGCACTGTCCAAACTTACAAGAATCAAAATCTGTTCTCGAAAATATCCACTCCTTTCCTAACCGTTCTTATCCCATTTGTCATTATCAAGGCGGAATTCTGACAATAGATATCCTCAGAGTTTTCAAAACCCACTAAGTGCAGTGACTAATATTTAGTCCGCCCTGTAAGAATATAATAAATATGTCTCCCGAACTATCCAGATCCTTCATAGCTAAGCATAGGCGCTGAGAAAGCTGTATTCTGAAATGCTAGAATACTTAGTCAAACCATACATGAACATTGAACAAGAACGAATAATCAGAAATATGCATCTTTATGCATTTTTCCCTTGTCTACAAGAGATTAGAATGCATAGATCTAAAAGAGAAGAACAGAAAACAGAAAAAAAATTCACTGTTCTTTATCATTGAGATTTTATATCTATTATGACTTTTATCTACCTTTATACTTGGTTTCCTTTCACCGGGTTCCTTCACCTCTTCGGGGTTCTCGGAACAATCTTTAATTAAGAAATCAATTAAAAATTAATTAGTTTAGCTTGACTGTTGTTAATTATAATTTTCAGAACACCGACTTTGAACGTTAAATAGTTTTATGTTTTCGAAAAAATATGATTATTTGTCGAAATGAATAATTTTCAAAAACCTAAAGCCTTTTTTCAAAATGAATTACTCTAACTGTTGTATTGCTTTAAATATACTTTTTATTTACCTTCCGACTTCTTCTTTAAGGCTAAGATATGAGCTCGTAGACCTAGAAGTAAAAAAAATAAGAGAAAGTTTAGAAATTGTTTAAAACAAGTATTTACCCGAAGTGGCTGCAGGTTTCTTGGTGATAGGTTTCTTTAAAGCAGCCGGCTTCTTTTTTATAACTTTAGCTTGTGATATCTCAATCTAAAAATTAATAAAAATTGATATTTGGAAGCAAGAAAGATTGCGTATATTAATTACACTTCTTATCCGCCTCCTAAAAGTTAAAATTGTAACCATTATTTTAATCAATATTTTTACATTCATCAAAAAAATTTTATTTTATTTATTTCAGTCATCATTTTTAATAATTAATGCGTGATTATGAGTTTACTCATATTCCCAGTATTGCGTAATCTGAGATAAGATGATAAAATGTTACCTCTTTCCACCCGTTTTCTTCAATCTTCAAAAGTTCTCCAAACTTTTTATCAACGTCTTCAACCTGATAATTATAATTATGTGTTCTTTTCTTCAGACATTTATTTGGATTTCCGAGCTGAAAACTTTAGAATGGGGGATATCGGGATTAATGCTTAATCCTCTCTTTTTGATTATCTCAAGATTAACCTAATCTTGCAAGATTTTCTTAAAAGTGCATAAAAAACTGTAATCATCTGAGAAACTGAAGCACCCAATCAGAGAAAAGCGGACAATCAATGAGAGAACAGAAATATTCTCACTGGAGAAAACAATTAACGGATATCCAAGGAGAGAGAAAAAGAGTCGATTAAGGACTAAAATGAAAAGTTTCCACAGTGGATATTCGGATCAAGAAGTCAGGATTAAAGTTTATCCATTCTAAAGTTCCCAGCTCTGGACACGTTCTCTGGGCCTCATAAATAATGTTCTCCTGTTTTAACTCAAACAAAAATAATATAATTAAAGATTTAAATAAACCTGAAAATAGATCATGTCCCAAAATCCTTGTAAATCCATACAAGATGTCGTCTTCTCTCCGGTACCAAACTCACAGTTATCAACTAATCCTGAATGTTATAAAAAAATTAAAATCCCAAATCCTCTTGACTACTACTATGCATTGATTTCCTACATTTAAATCAATCAAATCAACCTTTCATGGGCGCCCCACTTACATATTTATTTACTAAATCAAATGTTCACTTGTGAAGTATGGTCTATAGTAAAGTTTTTAAAGAATAAATGGTAATTTTGTAAAGCAAAGCCAGGATTTTTTCCATTGACTGAGCGGACTAAAGTCGGTTTCAACCAACCTTTCTCCCTACCCATCAAAAAGTACCAATTCTTACTTATCTCAGAGCTGAAAACTTTAGAATGTGATATCCTTAATCCCGATCTGTTAATTAATCTGGAGATTAAATTCATGAGGAGAACAAGCAATATTTAATCTGGAGATTAAGAAAAAGAGTGGATCAAGCATTAATCCCGATATCCACAATTCTAAAGTTCCCAGCTCTGATTACTTTAGGGCTAATTTAAATCTTGAAAGTGGACAGGCCAGGAGCCAGGAAATTTTGTTTAACAATAAGATAATTTAAGAGAATAAGTTTAACTCTTAAATTCAATAGTTTCCCTAGAGGATATCTCAGTCAAAGTTACCTGAGCTGGGAACTTTAGAATGGGATATCCTTAATCCCGATCGGTTAATTAATCTGGAGATCAATAAAAAGAGGAAAACAAGCATTATTTAATCTCGAGATTAAGAAAAAGAGGAAATCAAGCATTAATCTGGATATCCACCATTCAAAAGTTCCCAGCTGTGGCCCCAGTAAAGTTTACCTGAAAATTGTTTAAACCTCTCTGCCATAACCAACCGACCTTGTCCAACAGTTGTTCTTATCTGTCCCTGGTATAACAGAAAATGGATCAAGTGCTTTTGATGCTGATTCGGATCCTAGATCCATCCTGTGAAAGAGGATCCGAATCTACCTAATGAATTTTTACTCGTTTCTTCATGAAATGCAGCAACTGTTCAGTGTACAGTACGTACAGTGAACAACGTCACAGACCCATTATATTTAATGACCTTATTTTTGATCTACTGCTAAATTTAAAACTTCCTATCCAACAGTTTTTAAGTCTCACTTTATTCCTTCCTGTAATGTTAAGAACTGAAAATGTAATTTCAGGTGACCCGATTTACCCAATTTAAAACGGCACAATTAAAGCCTTAATCTGATCAAAGATGTGGAAGATATAGTCGTTTTTCTGACTCGAAGTCTATACTTCTGTGAGTTTCTCCATTGCTTCTTATAAACAAGAAATGCGCAAGTCACTTTCGCAAAGAAAGAATTTCGTTGTAAATCGGGCATCGCCATTTTTGCATGAAGGGTCACTAAAAATTACGCTTACAGTCTCTTTTCTCTTCAGGGGTTCAGGTTTGTGAATCATTATTTTCTCTAATAACCATATGGCTGAGTTCGAAGTAGAGAGGATTTGAATACCTGTATTTCCTCTGGAATTTCATCGTTTAGTTTAGCCTCCCATTCATCACACCAGCTGGTCATTCTAGTAGCTTCCGATACTACAAATATAGTGAATAAAATGCAGTAAGTTCTTATTTTTTACCTTTATTCCCCCGCCCCTCTCTCCTCCTCCACCTACCAACTAATTAATTGATCCCCCCCCCCTTACTAATAACTTCAGTAATGTTTGTGTAGAATGTTTTACAGGCTTTTGAAATCCTTAATCGGGGGAAATTTTTTCATTTTTTATTACTCTCCCAATAATAACTTAATAATTTTCATAAACTATATTTTGATACATTCTCCTGGTTTCCTACTATCTTACCCTGTAATATGTTTACCTAGGAGATTTCTGAAATAGAGAACATCGTGCTCGCATTCTTCTTGACCTTTTACTGCTCTTGCCTTCACCGAAAAAATCAGTCTCGAACATTAGTTAACAAAATACAATCCACATGAAGGGGGAAAGGAAAATAAATTTTCTTTCCCCCACCCCCCCTTTGAAAACTTTTTTTTCGGAAAAATGTATATGCGTGCGTAATATTCTTGATTTTTATGGGATATTAGGATATATTAGGCATTTTTGGGTAACTACTTACTACAAAGTATCAAAAAGAAATTCTGAAACAACTACATGTTTTTCAAATTCTGGACTATTTGTACAAATAACACACCATGAATTGAAAGCGAGGCCAGACGGTGGTTTTAATGAATAATACTAAGAAAGGCAAAGAGTTTGGATTAGAAGTCGGAATAAAAATTAGATTACTGGACAATCTTACAAAAAAAAGTTTAAGAATTCATTTCTCTCCTGTACAAGAACCTCAACGGCAGCATCTTCCTTCAGGGCTTCCTCAACGTCCATGCTAGATGTGACCTCCTGCTGAGTAGCATGGATATTCTTCATTTTAATTTTCACAAGTGGGTTCTGAAATTATCAAGTAGATAATACCGTCACCAAAATAATAGAATTCATGACATTTTTTTAACTTAAGGTTAAAGCTCAGTGGATAAGAAGTATTTGCTTGAAAGTTTAAGTATGTGACCGGGGGGAGGAAATACGGATATATCCCGATATTAGTGAACCCCTCCCTGGCTAGAGTTTTGTAGTAGTTTCCATGCTGTTCCTGATTGTTGATGGATTCTAGTTCGGACTTCTCAAGCTCTGCCGTCTTCATTTCTAAACAAAAAAGGTTTGAATATATGTATTTTTTACTGCTCTTGCCTTCACCGAAAAAATCAGTCTCGAACGTTAACAAAATACAATCCACATGAAGGGGGAAAGGAAAATAAATTTTCTTTCCCCCACCCCCCCTTTGAAAACTTTTTTTTCGGAAAAATGTATATGCGTGCGTAATATTCTTGATTTTTATGGGATATTAGGATATATTAGGCATTTTTGGGTAACTACTTACTACAAAGTATCAAAAAGAAATTCTGAAACAACTACATGTTTTTCAAATTCTGGACTATTTGTACAAATAACACACCATATGTATTTTTAAGATTATGGACGCAAAAAAATGTTTTTGAAGGTACTCGTATTTTATTTATATAGTATATACTATACCTATGTCTGATTCACGACCTATTGCTGAGAACTGGTTACTTAAACTCTGAACCTGCATAAACAAACAAAAATTAAAATAAAATAATTTGCCTTTTTACATTTTATTTGTTCACACTAACACCGCATTTTATTTTTCGCAAGATGTTTAAATTGTCCTTAAAATTGAGATTTTTAGGCGGGGCGATAATATTTTATAAAACTATTGTGGACTTAATCATGCATATTCACTACATGGTGAACGTGCAATAAGACAATCATCGTACTATAGTTTTAGCACCGTGAAAAAATGAATTGATAAAATATTTAAAATAAAAAATAAAATATCTCGCCTTGAATTGTAGCAATATATCCTCTACATCAGTGCTCTCAACATTATCAGAAGATCTAAACTTCTAAAAAAAAATATTAATGAATTAGAAACTCTTAAATAGTTAAGTCATAAAATTGTTAAACCGAATTCGTGCTATTATTTTTTCATTTAATTTAAATCTTTCTTGTAATAATTTTAGCTCTTTGATGCTTGCTTATCTATCTACATTCTACAAGCCTTTCATAAATTTGGAAATAATAAGCATTAAACAGATTTTCATTTTCATTGGCCGATTTAAATTTACTTTAATTAAAAAATTGTTTAGATTACCACAAAAAAAAACTTGGTCGGTTCAGTTGTTTTGAAGGTTGTTTATTGGATACAAACAAACAAGATGAGCCAAATATATGTATAAAGTATATAATATAATAAATATAGATTAGGCTCACTAACCTTTGCTAGTATTTCATGAACCGGACTTTCGCTGTCTGGAATATCGTCAAACAGAGATAGAATTGAATTCTGAACAAACCAAACATATCCTTTCTATGATAAAAAGTATGTAATTTACAAAAATGTTGTGCTTTTTCAACATTATTACCAATTGGCTTTTTTAGTAACAAAAATATATCTATAACAATACTTATAAAAATACCTTAAAAAATTATGCGATCAAATTTTTTTTAAATCGTCCATATGGTTGCGATCCGACGATTTAACGTCGGAGATGTCACTACAAATACAAAACCACAAAATTTTCTTGTAAATTGTATGCAATTCAAAAACAATTTTTAAAATATTGAAAATTAAATAAACAAAGGTTGAAGAACTGTCCAAAATTGCTTTTTGATGTTTTTGGCGAGTTTTCGTGCTCTAGTCAATTCAATCTTTAATTTTTTCAAAATTGTTTTTCAAATTTGAATTCAGCAAAAATGTCCAAGAAAATGGGAACATATAATTTTTTATAACTATTTTTGGAATGTCTATTTTGTGATTTTCCCCAACATTAAATCGTCGGATCGCAACCGTATGGTCGATTTTGGAAATTCTTTTTTTCATCACATTAGTTTTTAAGCTCCTAATGCACCCACCCCCAGTGGGTGATTGGCTAATTTCTAGAACAAAGTCATAAATTGATCATCCCTAGTGTTTATTTCATTGTTCAGCTATGAGGCTGTTAATTTGATTATGATTGGTTTCCTTGGGTTTAGTTTCTGAGAGTGAATATTTACGTTTAACACTCCTCCTCTCTTCTATCCAAGGGGATTTCATCACAGTCCTGAAATCAAGTACCCTTTCATTGGTTAAACAATAAAAAAAATTAGAAAAATCAATTTATAGTCAATTAATAAAACATAAGCCAATCAATCAATCAAACGTTTAATCGCCATGAGCCTCAACCGACTTTATAAAACTAAAAAGAAAACCACTCAATCCAATTCAATCAATAAATACAAAGAAAATCAGTAAAATAGGCAATATATCATTAAGACAATTAATTAATTAGACATTGACAATCAATATTTACAATCCATAAATTAGAAAATCAGTAAAATAGATAGCTAATCAAAAGCTGATCTAATTGATTAGAAAATCAATAAAAATTAAATTGATTATGTAGCACATTCAATTAAAATCACTAGTTTTACTAAATTTCATATTTGGCGAGATTCATTTCTATTTTTGTTCCGCTACACCAACCTGGTTTTAAACGCAGACTTTGTCTTCCTCAGTCTGGGAGTAGGAAGAGGAGTCTTAAATACAATCTCTTCTTCTTCTACGTTGAGTGGAGTACTAGGAGTACCTACTACCATATCTGATGGAGCTTCAACCGAATTCTTATTCATCTCTGGAGTCTGAGGAGGAACGGAGCCCGTAGACTCCGTAGCTCTGGGAGAATCTAACTTCATCTCCGGAGTTTTTGTGACAGACTTTTCCGGCTCCGGTATAGTAGTCTCCTGGTCATCTATGAGTTGAGGAACAGGACGCATAGATCTAGTTCTACGCCTGGTTGTGGCAACCCTAGGTTTAGCTGGTGAACTAGTTTCTTGGCCTCCGGTATTCTCATCCTGAAATTGTGTTTTGTAAAACTTCAGTCCGAAAACTAAGAATAGTTGATTTTGATTATTCTACATGTTTCACCAAGAATAATGGATATCAAAACATTTTTTAAAAGAAAAATAAAATTGTGCAGAAAAAAAACGAAAACTTTCTTTTTTAGATGGGGGGGGGGGATATTAATTTATGTGAATCAGAAAATCCGTTTTTGAACACAGAATAAATAATTCACTAGTTAACCAAAAATCTATTTTTCAAAATATTACTCAAAATGTCTTGAAAGGCTGAATTAAAAAATTATAAAATTTAAAAAAAACGTTCATAAATAAAAAAAACTACAGAAACCGAAGTGTTGGCCAAAATCATGCCTTATGACCGTAACATAACAATTTTAAAAATATCAAAAACAAATAAAAGACGGTAATTAACGGCTTCAGGCGCATTTTTCGATGACCATCATTGATTTAACCATAAAAAAAAAACAATTTATCAAGCATAATCATTGATCATATTTGTAGTCTCAATATATAAAGGATTGAAAGGATTGAGAGATTCTAATCAACTACAGAGAATCTTTTTGAGGCAAGTCGTTTTTGAGGAAAGCCACGGCACAATAAACTTAATTTTAAATGAAAACGAAGATATTTCCAACCTTTTGCATCATCTCTTCCTCCTGTGAGGATCCGTCCTTTTCCTTCTGTTGGCCCGATACTCTAGAACTTGTTCTTCTCTTCTTAGTGAATTTAGTTGCAGGACGTTGTTCTGTGTCCTGCTCATGACCTTCCTCGTCCTCGTGACTTGGACTAGATTCACTGAGGACAGGTAAGACACTTTTCCTGATAATAATAACTAATTATGAAACTCAACTTCACTTTTTCTTTCTCGACTTTTTTAATTTCTTTTCCTTAATAATCCTTCCTTGATTAATTATTAGTTAATATTAGCTCTTAATAATTCTTACCTGGAAACTCTTGGAGTACGCGATGGAGTCCTTCCAGCTTTGCTTGGAGTACGTCTACGGGATGGAGTTGAAGGAAGCTGGGCCCTAAGTAAAAATATTTTTGAGTTTAAGATAACTTTTATAAAGTGATCATAGTAGCCGTAAGTATATAACAATGACACTATTACAACCCTATCCACAGTAAATATCTTTTTTCATTTTAGATTAATCTAAATAAAGTGAACATAATAACCACCAGATGAGTGAACCACTGTCCAGTGTCCACCCGTTTCAATATAAATGAACCACATATAACTATTTTAAAAATCTAGTTAAAGATGTAATGAGCTTGATGAATTTAGAAAAAATGTAAATTTTACCTTTCTTTGATCTCGTGGGTTTCCAAATCCTCGCAGCAGAAACACTGCCCGATGGTTGATCTTCTAGTTGCGGATAATGATCTTTCCTAAATAGGGTTTCATTTTAACAGTTCAATCAAGTATTTAACAGGGTAGGAGGTTTATTTATATTCTATGACTTGTTGGGACAGTTTTTTTTTACAAAAAAACGACTGCTGGTAAACAGTGCTGCTTTCACTATATTTATTATTATTATTATTATTATTATTAGCAATCAACCTATGTAGATTACAATACAATGAAAACAGTACTTCGGTCACCGCACCCAGAACTTACAAGACAAATTTGTTATTATTTACAATACAACTAGTTAATGAGCTGTCTATCATCCCACACAAATATTATAAGAGTGCTTCATTAGTTTTGGGAAAATTGTTCTCATTCAATACATTTACGTACAATTTTTTTCTACTAGGACAACATTTCCGGACGGCTTGGTCAAATATTTAGATTGCTATCCCAAAAACGATTACTATTATTAAGGGTTAAGTTATTTCATTTATTTTCACTTATTTGGGATTTGTTATTCTTCATTATTTCCCCGATATTTACCTTGACCCTGTTAGCGGGTGTTCTAGCTAACTCTTCTCTTGTCAGTGAAGCATCAGGTTGAACTCCACTAATTCTCCTGATTCCACGAAAAAGGTTTTTAAAAATATATGTCTATTTTAAAATCAGAAAAATCCAATATAAAATGAACTTAATGAATAAATTTAAAACATATTTTGAAGATCTTGGAATTTTTAACTTTGAAGCCATGATAAAAAGAAATAAAAACGTTCAAGGATTCCTTGATCTGGTTCTTCCTCGACCTCTGTCAGGGGTTTTAGCGACAACCTGAAACATGAATCTTTATTGCATGAGAAATCCAAAGTGTTGTTTTATGGTTCTAAACAAAAAGGGATGTTCAAAGTTCGACTTCTTATTCATTTAATCGGAAATGTTAAGAAGTCTAACCTATCTCTTATCAACTGTACTCAATATTATTGTATTTTCAGCCATAACCAAGGATATCTCGAAGATTTTTATTACTAATTAAAAATACGACATTTTCTGAAATGAATATGTAAACTAACACTGTACGGCTCAGTCTAATCTTTGTTTGAATTCCTCCCAGAAACTGCAGCACATTATATTTTGGTGTAAACAAATAAATGGTAATTCATTTTTAATATCATGGTTTCATTTTAATATCTTGGTTCTGATTTGAATGTTGTGAACAGTTTATTTACCTCAGTTACTTCAGTTTCACTGGAGAGAAGGTTTAAACTGGAAACTACTGGTTCAGCTGTTAAACTATTGTTGGCAGATATATCCCGGGATCCGAATGAGAGTTTACGAATGTTCGTCTCCTCTCTACCAGGTTGGGACTTCTCCAAGGAGGGTTTTGTCGATCTTTTGCCACTTTTCCTAAATGTTGGCCGGTAATTGATATATATGAACTAAGTGTGAAAAAAAACATTGCATACAACTTTTCAAATATGGTTAACCAACAATAGTTCCCAAAGTATTAAAAATTCAAGGATAATTAAACTGAATAAGTTTGTTTTACCTCTTGTCTGGGGTACTCTCGGAGAAAACATTGTCTGAACACTGAAATACAAACCATTTTTTCCCAAAAGATATTCTTTCTGAGTCTATAACTAAAGAACGAAAAGTTTTGACTTAAATTTTAAGTTCATGGTTAAATGCCACTTCTGACTTAATTTGAACCTGAACTTTAACCGTGAGGTTAAATATTTAACCCTGTGGTTAAATATTTAACTCGCCGAAATCGACGAGTTAAAATTTAAACAGAGGTTTAAATTATCTTGAAATCCTGCATTTTCCCTATTTGTCTATTATTCAATCATCATTCAGCTGCAGCTGAGAAAGCGGCATTCAACTTTACGATACATTTAAAAGTGAAAACCTTGTTAAAGAAACTTCACGTTTTAGATAAATTAATTTTTGGATGTAAACCCAAAAAACGGTTGTATGTTTTGTTTTCGTTTACGTAAGAACAGCTGATTAGCGATGGTTATGTAATATTCTCCGTAAATCCTTTTCTCTGATTGGTTCAGATTTTCCCGGGAAATTCAAATTTAAAATTGAGAAAGTTTAATATTTAAGTAGCTATTCATTATTTTACAGAACTTTTAACCTCGAACTTAAAATTCGCACATTCTTTAGTTTTAGACTCAGATTATTAAAATCCAACACATAGTTTCCATTTTTTCTAAATCATTAGTTTTTTACCTCACTGCTCTCCATATTCATGTTTAGCTCAGGAATACTAGGGAAGTTAAGTTTTGGAATCTTATCTCCGCGATTTAAATCTAAAAATTAACATTTAAATAATTCTTAATGTTCAGAATGATAACAATAAAACGCATACGGCTGAAGAAGCATCACAGGTTTGCCCAAAAATGGCCTCGCGACCAAAACTTTATGGGGCCGTCTGAAATGTTACATCGAAAATTTTAACTTTAATTATAATGCTCTCTAATTGATAGCTTTTTATCTTTAAAGATTTTGAGTTCATAATTATTCTCACCTAATGGAGTCGACATATTGGGTATATGCATTGGCTTGAATTGAAAATTATCCGGTGCGAAAGAACCAACAGAACCTAAAAATAACAGAAATAATGAGAGTGACAGTTAGTAAATTTTTAAAAATTATTTTAAAGGAAAAAATTAACATAGAATTTACTATTCTTAGTTTTTTTCGTATTGTTACTTCTTTCTTTAAACATGATTTAGAGGGGGTATAATTTTTAGAAATTTTATCTTTAACTGAAGTATTTTTGCGAACTAAAAGCAGGAAGAACTCGTAGATTTTTACATTAGAGATTAGCAAAAAATTTCCGATCTGAGTCTTTTTTCTGACAAAAATAATATAGGACATGTAGACTTTAAGGTTTAAAAAGGGAATTTTCTTATTTGTTAATGTAACTATTAGTTAAAAGGAAATTTTTATTTATATTGTTAATCCAATCTAGATCGATATTATATAAACTACAATGAAAAGATATGGAATACATATCTTAATATACCTTTAGAACTCTTACTACTGGCAGATGAACCGTTGCTAGCAGGATGAAGATTAATTGAGGGCAGTTCCTAAATTTCATTTTTTATTAACATTAAAAAACACTTTAACTTAAAACGTATAGTTAATAGGACAAAATCCTAAAATGACAGGATTAGATAAAACAAAACATCCCATTCGACACTGCTATGGTCGGCAGCTCCTGGCTTATCATTTTATTTTATCAAAATATCACCTCATACAAATAATTTTACGTATTCAAGAATATATATAGATCTAAAATCAGTCTTGATGTACAAGAAACAAAAAAAATATATTTGTTAGTAACCTTTGCTCTGGTAAGTTAAAAATTGCAAAAAATTGAGAAATAAAGACATGTCAAACCTGAGGCAAAATGTTCTTATGTTTAGTTGCCTTTCTACCAGTATCTCGTGTAGGGCCTCCTAGCTTACTTCGTGTTGTCAATCTAGTCGTTCGACTGGTCCGACTAGAAACTGTTGACATTTTCGAAGTATATGAGGACATAGTCGAATTACCAGCTTTCGTTCTAAATGAAAAGATGCTAACTCAGAAACCTTTGATATTTCCAACCCAACAAACGGTCCAATGACATCAGTTTTTCCGCTGGCAAACTATGATTCAGCTAAGGATTGTACAATGGTTTATGAATAAGCGATTAGGAGCATGCAATGCAATGCAATGCAATGCAATATGTTCACGACTGGAACCCTCTATTTAAAAACAATGTTTCCCTATACCTGTTATTTAGTGTGATGTTAAGAGGTTTATGTGCACCGGCTCCGAAGGGTGCTAGAGGATGGTGCACTACGCCAGCCTGAATATAATACCATAACTAACCGTAAAGTGAAGTTATGTTTTCATTCAGGTTTGAAGCAGGGATGTATGTTTTTCAGAATTACCCCCCCCCCCATGGGGATGAGAGCAAGAGGAATCAATAGGCAATTTTGTTCAATCCTTTAGATACCGAAAAATTAATATATTTTCCCCTAAAAATCATGTATTTCCCCGAGTTCAACAAAGAAAACCTTAATTTTTTTAATTACAAATAACTTTGGAAGAAAAATGATTTTCGATAAAGTATACACCACTAGTTTGAAGTTAATTCTCTCTTTTTTATGATAATTTTAAATGTTTTCATTTATACAATTGAGTGAAGTTTTAGTTAATCTAAAGAAACTGCTAATTATGTCGACCCAAAATATAACACTTTATTTTAATTAATTTTTAACTTTCAGTTTTTATTAAAATTTAACCTTAAATGCAGGCTTGGCTGTTTTCTTCTTCATTTCTAATTCCTGCTTCTTCTTCTGCCTAAACTCCTCCAGTTTCTCTCTCCTAAATCAAATTATATAAATAATAATTTCCAGTTTATAGTGCAGACAACTATTCAAAAACTCTCTGGATGAATACAAATCTGACATTATTCTTCTTAAGCTGAAAGCATATCAAATTGATTGAATAACAGTTTTTAAAAATCTGATAAAGGTTGTACCTGGATTTCTGCTTCTCTACCAATATCTCTAAAAAAATAAAATGAATATTAATTGCATGATTTATCATTTCTGCGAAGTAAAAAAGTTAAGAACTATATTACTAAGCTTTCAAGGCGCTTCACGTCCATCTTCTATTATAACTTTTGTGAGCATCTTCTCTTCGATGAAACAAAAAAAAACATTTTGCGAACATTTATTTTGTGGATTATAAAATCGGAAATCAAAATATTCTGGAGTCAAATTTTTGCAATTTTGACCATCCAATAACCTTAAGTTGCCTCAAAAATGTGGGGCCTATAACAATAAAGAAAAACGGAGTCTAAATATTAAAAAAAAATATTTTAAATATTTGACTTCCGACTTTTTATGGGAATGAGATTCTAAATTCAAAGTAAATTGGGTTTTCTATGAGCAAATCTTGGTTAAATCAATTTTGTGCATGACCTAGAATTTGACTATTTTGGTTTACCTTTCTCAGTGTCCGAGGATGATATTGATGAAGAGGAACCAGCGCAGTTCCTCAAGAACTCGGATACGTCCATGTTGTCTGTCTCTTGTTTAGTACTTATCTGAAACTAACAGAACTCATTGAAATACAAAGCCAGAATTGGCCTCTAGGTATACTCCTTGAGAACGACTTTTGGCCCCCCTCCTATCAATTTTGTACATGGGTCTAACAGGAAGTGTCTTAACTTAACCTAACCCGTGGCCGCAGCGCTCGGCCCCCTAGCCCATCCTAGCCGCAGCGCTCGGCCCAGAAAGTGTCTTAACCTAACCTAACCCTAAATAACAAAAAAAATAAATAATAATAAAATTGCTGAAAAATAAATGGTCATGTACAGAATTGATAGGAGGGGGGGGGGCGGGGGCGGGGTCCAAAAATCGTATACTAGGACAGACCCCAGACCCCAAATGTCATCTTATTGAATTACTTGCAATGTATTGGGAATTTTCTCTAATTTTAAATTACATGTATAAATTCAATCAGTGAAGAGACGAAATAAGGACCCTACTATTACTATTCGAGATTTTAAATAAATTTTCAGAAAATTCGGATTACACTGGTGCGTTTTATTAAAGATTTTTACAGCGCAAAGCTGCCAACAATTGCGCCGAAAACTTAAAGGCGCGCTTATGAGAACATGCCGCGGTGAACTAGAAATTTAAAATTAAGTTATGAAAGACGATAAATGGGAAGAAGAGAAGAATCTACAGAAGATACAAAGAAACTAAAGAACACAGTGAACTGGTTGCATACAAAAAGATTGAGAAGCAGTTACAGAAGGATATAAGAGCGGCAAAGAGAAACCTAGAAAAGAAAATATCAAGATCAAAAGGTGATAATAAAAGATTTAATTCTTATATCAGAAGTAAATTGTCAAATAAATCTACTATTGGACCATTGAAAGAAGAAGGTGAAACAATTACAGACTGCTCAAAGATGGCAACCATTCTCAACACATTTTTTAGTAGTGTGTTTTCGAGGGGGGATGGAGCAGTACCTGAACTTGAGAAGCTTCCTGTTGAAGAGGATCTAGAGCACATTGAATTGAAATAATGAAAGAAGATATTTCTAAAAAAATTGACCAATTGAAACCTGGAATAGCACCTGGACCAGACAACATTACAGTCACAATATTAAAAAGATTAAAAACATCACTTCTTACCCCCTTGCAGATTATCTTTCAAAGATCAATGGAGACTGGAGAAGTCCCACAAGACTGGAGGGATGCACATGTATCACCAATCTTTAAAAAAGGAGCAAAAGGTGATCCTGGAAATTATAGACCAGTGTCTCTGACAAGTATTGTTTGCAAATTGTTGGAATCTATCATCAGAGATAAAATCACAGAGCACCTAGATCAAAATAAACTAATCAAACCCTCACAGCATGGTTTTGTAAAACACTGCTCCTGTCAAACAAACTTACTTGAGTTTATGGAGATTGTAACTGAAGCAGTAGATCAAGGTGATGCTGTTGATCTTGTTTACATAGACTTCAGCAAAGCCTTTGATAAGGTTTCTCATCAAAAACTTATTCTAAAATTGAAATCTCATGGAATAAGTGGATGTGTGTTGAAGTGGATTGAGGCCTGGCTCAGTGGAAGACGGCAGAGAGTGGTAATAAATGGAAAATCTTCTGGCTGGACATTAGTAGAATCTGGGGTTCCCCAAGGAAGTGTGTTGGGTCTCCTTGGTATTATTGTTTATATAAATGATGTGGATAAATGTGCAATCAACATAACAACCACTAAAAAATTTGCAGATGATACTAAGGCAGCTAACAAAATTAAAGATGATCAAGATAGAATGAACCTCCAACAATCCCTAGATAAACTGGTGAAGTGGGCTGAGGAGTGGGACATGCAGTTTAACATAAATAAGTGTAAAGTCATGCACCTGGGCAAACACAATCAGAAGTATAAATATAGCATGAATGGAGTTGATATTAAATCAGTAGAAGAAGAAACAGATGTAGGTATAAAGCTAGCCAACAACCTCAAACCTGGACTTCAATGTGAAGCAGCTGCTGGAAAAGCTAAATTTGTTCTCAGTCAAGTCTCAAGATCGTTTCACTACAGAGATAAGAGAGTGTTTTTGAATCTTTATAAACAATTTGTGCGCCCACACCTAGAATTTTCTGTACCTGTCTGGTGTCCCTGGCAAGAGGGGGACAAATTGGTTCTGGAAAAAGTACAAATGAAAGCTGTAACAATGATCTCAGGTCTGCAAAGCAAGGAGTATGAGGATAGGTTAAAAGAGCTTGGTCTTCAATCTATTATATGATAAAATACCGGAACAGCAGGAATGAGAAACCTATGAGTAAAATGCTGGATACATAAAGACGTCATCTCTATGCTCCTATCTGGAACTCTGATGACAAATATACAAGTATTCCCAAGTAAGTATTATCCCGAAGGAGTCAAGGTTAAGCTCTTATCTAACCGCACCACCATTACGGTTGGGAAGGCGTCACTGGCAGATAAACACTATCCTACTATTAATGAAACAGTATTTAGTATTTACCTTTATTAAAGGATCATCATTTTCTTTCCTCCTTAAAACACCCTTGAGGCTTTCCTCCTCTATGGAGTCCTAGAATAAACATTTTAATATAGAACTAAAATTATTTTCATATGCAAAATATATTCAGAAAAGACATTGAATCATTTTCCACAACATATTTTATAAAAATCCATGTCATTTTTATTCTTCCCTTTTTCTTAATCCAAATGATTTGTTTCTGATAAGCCCCACAACAAGTACCCTCTGTGAAAGACTTAATATTATCATCTCATTTGTTTGTTATCCTTTATAAATTACTATCGCACAAATTTTCACAAAACTTTGAATTGTAATTAGAACTGCATAAAAAAGTGGAAACTACTTGACCCTAAAGGAAAAAAGGACTGTCACCGTAATCTAAAGAGACCCTATCTGTAAAAAATAATAGTTTACAACCGTGGTTTCTATTTATAAATGACGTGAGGATTTAGAATCAAAAAGCAAATTCAACACTATAATAAAAGACGATAATTGTTTCTTAAATAAAGGTATTAAGAGAACCGTTATCATTTGGACATTTAAATGGGTTCACTTGATAATACTTTGACAGACACTTTAAGAAATAAACAATATTCTGTTGAACCCCTTGAAAAGAGAATCTATTCTACCTGTCTTGGCAGAGCAGCTACACACTTCCTGTATAATAATTATTCAATAATCTCTACAGCAACAACATTAAACTAATCTTTTCTTTTTTATGTAGGCTTATATTAATTACACTTATTGACAAACTAAAAAATTGTAATTTTTGAAATTACACGGGCGCCGACGGGTACTAATCACTAAATCATAATTTAATACCATGCGTGAGTTAACGGCGGGAGTAACTTTGACTATATCAATAATATAAACCTGGGCAACGCCAAGTACTCTAGCTAATTTCTAATAAAACATTATTTTAACAATTAGATAAATTAATGAACAATTTCCTGGCAGATTCAGCAAGTTTAGCCTTGGGTGTCTCCGTAGGTGGAACAGCTCCCTACAAATAAATTAATATTTTAATCCCACGTTAGATTTCGCAGTATTTTATTTTGAAAGAAATAAACACGAGTGTAGGAACAATAAATCCGATTATAATTTTCATGAAAAAGAAAGATTTGTTTTAAAAATCTCATGTTCGTATGCCTGGAAACAAGAACTACAGGGGAATATTTTACCGAGGGAAGAAAAAAAGAAAAAATAACTATTTTATATTGGAAGGACAAACAAAATGGGAAAGATCGTCACACTCCAGAAGCTTTTTAATTTAACATAAATTATTTCCCATTTCAGTAATAAAAACCCGGATTTTGGTTCTTCTGATTTTTTAAAACACATGTTCTTTGTATTAGAGTGGTAGGTGATTATAACAATACAATGAAGACGACTTCTTTCTGTAAGTTTTGATTGTTACCAAGATTTTTTCAAATTACAAGTTTACAAGTATTCAAAGAGAAGCTTTTTAAATTGATAGCTTTTCTTGACTTTTATGTTTATGTGAAATGTGTATCCATCCTGTTCACAGCTTGATTTCAATCAAAATCGAAATTCGTCTTCATTTTTTAGATATAATGGCATACCACTGTAGTATAAAGTATATACCTTTCTGACAGGAGTAGAAGGAGGAAGCGCTTTATCAAAATACTCCGGAGAAACATATGGACCAAACCTCTTATGACCCCTGGTAAGGGTTATGAATGATCAAAATTTAAAAAATTCAATTTCTATAAAATTTAGAAAATTCACAATTTTTTTATTAAATTCGCCCCCGCAAAAAATTTGGGCCGGATCGGTTCAGCTGTTTTAAGTGGCCGAAATAATTGTATGAAGGATGAATATTTTAGAATGAAAAATTCAATTATGTATCTCAACATTTTGGAAATTGTGTGTTACATTAGAGATAGGTTCAGATATACTACCTCGGAGTTAGAACATTGATTCCTTGGTTCTCTGGTTCCCTGTTCTCCTGTACATTTTCAGGTACACGGACCTCTAGCATAAGGATAGTTTCTTAAATATTCACATTTAATTAATTTTATCATAAATAATATCATCCTAGTTCTTAAGTTAATATATATTTTGTTAAATCAGTAAATCCTTCGGTGGTAGGCGATAATATCAATACAATAAAAACAATTACAAGTAATTAAAAGAGGAGATTTGTCAATTGTCAGCTTCTCTTTGTTCTTATGTTTTTGTGAATTAATGATTCTTAAAAGCTTGATATAATCGCCTACAACCGTTTAAGCTAACTAAGATGTATCACAACAATTTCTCCCGTTAAAAGGTGGAATATGTTTTTCCCATCGTTTGATTCAGTTTAAAAAATAAACAGAGCATTTCATAAAGCTATTTTTACTCTTGATTCTAGCCAAAGAAAATAAAATATGTGAGGAGAATACTTATATTTTAATAAATTCTTTAATACTATTATTTACATATGTTGGTATTAATGTTTGTTTACCTCCTGGGTATTCCCATCTGAAGTGTCTGTCTCCAATAGTGAAAACGTCATCATGCATAAGCCTTGTTTGAACTCCATTTTGGATACTCTTGGAGTTCAGCTTGGTCTGGTTTGTCTTACTTAACGCATACAAATATACCTAGAATTGTTCGCAAGATGAGAAAACAAATCTTAATTAATCAAACTGAACAGGAAAACTTTCATTCATTTATTTTCAAAGGTTTGGAGAATTTTTCAATCCAGTGCTTAAGATCCGGCTTCGCAAGATTTTGGCTTCGTGGATCCGTACCGGATCCAAATCAGCAAAAAAAACAGGATCCACGGATCCGGATCCAAGGGGTAAAATATCAACCAAAAACTCCACATAAAAACTTTTTTACTCTAAAAAACCTAACCTATTGAAAAAAGAGAGATTATAAAAATTTCCTAATTTCTGAATGGTTCATCAATTTTTAGAATAAGAATAAGCGAAAAATATTTGAAAATTCTGCATGATTAAATAATTCAGTAAATCTTTGAGAAATGACCTGATCCATTCATAACTAGTGCGGATCCAGGATCCGCATCAAAACTAAATGTATCCTAAGCACTGCTTCAATGCATTTTAGACTATTTTTCAATTAGGCAAATGGTCTATTATCCAAACCAATATTGAGGAGTATCTATTTTCATTTGACATATTTAGGATTTATTCGCTACAAAGTGGATTTAGATCGAATAACAAGTAAAGCCTCACAATCTATATATTTAAGAGAATCGTTGTGAATCAGACAATTCCTTTTTTCCGGCCAGTGCTTAGGATCCGGATCTGTTGGATCAGCAAGATTTTGGCTTCCTGGATCCGGGAATCCGCAAAAATATGCGGATTCAAAAATATGGCGCATCATATTTTAGGAAAAAATAAGCAAAAAAATAATACAAAAAATTTGAAAATTATATTTTTTGAAATAATGCAGTAAATCTTTAAGAAATAACCTGGATTTTTATACAGTGCGGATCCAGGATCCGGATCAAAATTAAATGGATCCTAAGCACTGCTTTTCACAATGACAATCAAGCTTGCTGTACTCACCTTTCCAGATTGAAGATCAACCGCGATCTTTGCATGCTCCTTGCTGACAGTAGGGATCTGTATTCTAATATCACATCCCTCACCTCGACCCAGTACACACTCCTTGACATTGGAAAATTAAACTCACTACATAAAATTGCTAATACTACAATTTACAACCAATAAATCTAAAATATTCTGATAAACTAAAAAACCCTTTACCCCAACTCTGGAATAACGAAACTTAAATGCCAATTAAACATTAACAATAATGGTTGTAAGTATACAGAAATAAAAGGAGGGGAGAGGACCAGGGGAGTCAAAATAAAACTCATCTTTCTCCATCATGAATCGACTTAACGCAAAATAGTTAAAATTTCGTTGTTTCGAATACCAGGGTCTGTCATAGAGAACGCTTTTTGGCCCCCCCCCCCCCATCAATTTAAAAATGAGCAACATTTTTCAACAAAATAATGATATTTACTTTGTTTTGTTCAGGGTTAGGTAAATACAATTTCTGGGCCTAGTATTAAGACTTCTTAAACAAACTTTTATTAACGCAAAAATATAAATACAGAGAAGGTTTAAAACGTACAAATATACAAAGAAAAACACGAATGTTAGAATTTAAATATAAAAATTACTTATCGCAATTAACTCTCTATGTATATGGTTTTATGAGATCAATAATAACAAAATCAGCTTTGTTCAAATACATACAAATACATAAGGTTAGGGCTTTTTGCCACTAGCTGCTGCATTTGAAAAACTTTACATATACGGTTAAAGGCACAAAAATATTCCTGAGTGCTAAGGCTAAAACAGGATGTGGCCGGGTGCTGCGGCCACATGCCCAAATTGGACCATGCGAAACAAATGAGCTCTTTGAACAAAATTGGGTGTCTGTCCTAGAAAAAGATTTCTGGACCAATTATACCATCTGTTAAATTAAGATTCATGTACAAAATTGATGGTCGAAAGATCCCAAAAACGTTCTCTAGGAATTTATCACAAATTTAATATGAACCAAATGATTAAATTAAATTATTGTAAACAAATATATATTGCGTAGGTGTACACTGCTCACAGATCAAAGATCAAATGTTTAAGCTTGTTTCACTTAATCATTTCAAATTTTTTGGGCATAAAACCCTTACAGAACCAAATAACTCCTGATCTTGAATATGTTTGAGTATTCCTCCGGCTTGTATACTGTGGATGCTGTGAATAGTGACCAGGAGGTTCACGAGGTTTACAATAACACATCAACTGCCTAGCTTTGTCACTTTCTAGTTCTGCGGTATTGTACTTGGTAGTGCTCTTAACAGGTATAGAACTAACTACAGTAGCATTTTCAGGAGATTATTATCTGTCTTCCTAAATTTTTCTGAAAAATATTGTACAAAAAAATAAATGTTTAGGAACATTAATAGAATTATACTACTAGAGTACTACTTACTACTCTAGTACTGCAACTAGAGTATTACTACTATAGTACTGCTACTAGAGTGCTACTAGTAGAGTACTACTACTCTAATACTATTACTAGAGTAGTACTACTAGAGTAATACTACTGTAGTACTGCTACTAGAGTACTACTACCAGATGGAAATATGTAAATATATTAAAAAACTCATTTTTCTTGCATACAACTATGCTATTGTTTTTCACAGAAGTTAAATACTAGCGGATATATGCTGCGTGTTAAATTGGTGTATTTTCATCATCAACGGCCGCACCTGCTTCACCTTCTGCTTTCCTCTTTGATCTAATACAAAAAATATTAAATAATATATTTATTTTTTTGAATATTAATGATTCAGTTTATATGAGCGGATCAATAACTTTGCAAAGTATATAACTTGCAGATTAAACAGGTAAACCTATTTATGCCGTTATCTGTAAAATTTGTGTGATTGTGCTCAATTTGTTTGTTGACACTCAGGGGTGGCCGGTGACTGTGTTAGGTAAAACAAATTTCGAATTTTTAAAAAAAAAAATTTTTAACATTTTTTTCCCACGACAACGCCGGGCCCTTCAGCTAGTTCTATATATATTATATATCTAAAGATACATAGATATATTTCTATATACACATATATAAAACAAACAAATAGACAGACAGACAAGGCAAATCTTTATAAATCTTTATAATCTTTATCTACCTTAACACCCTCTCTTCCCTGGCAATCGCTACCTTTCCTTTAATCTGTTCCTCCTAAAAGCAAAAAATCATTAAATAGAAATAATAAATTTAACATGTAAACAAAAACAAAACGTTTACCAATTTTCTTTATTCAATGCATTACATTGTAAACATTGTATATTGTAAACAAATATATATTGCGTAGGAGTACACTGATCAAAGATCAAAGATCAAATGTTTAAGCTTGATTCATCAAATCATTTCACATTTCTTTTGCATAAAACCTTTACCTAACCTAATAATGCAATATATTTTATTAACCATTTCCCTTTACCCATCAACTTTCCCTAACAACTTTACCCACGTTTAAAATAACAAAATTGTTCAAATACAAAAATATGGTTTGTTGATAAATTTAAAATTCTTACTAATGGTTTTTAATGTTCGAATAACAAAATTCACCTCCAGCAATTTCTTCAACGCTTGAACCTTCTCCTTCTGTAATTTCATCCTCAACGAAACTTCTCTGCCAAACCCATGGAACTCATCCTATTCATAAATTATTTGCATATAAATAAATCTAAAAACGAACTTATTCAGCATTAAATATTTATTACAGGTATTTCTCAATGAGTTTTTAAATCTGTATTAATAGTTTTCACCTGTTGATTTTCATCATCAACGGCCGCAGAACCATCTGACGGAGCACCTGCTTCACCTTGAGCTTTGTTCTTTGATCTAATACAAAAAATATTAAATAATATATTAAATTTTTTGAATATTAATGATTCAGTTTATATGAGCGCATCAAGAACTTTTGCAAAGAAATTACTTGCAGATTAAACGGGTAAACCAATTTATACCGTTATCTGTAAAATTTGTTCCTCACATTCTAAACTAACTAAATCAGAGCAAATATTTAATCGAGATTAGGAAATAAGTCAAAATCTAATATTACAACAATAAACTTGAGTCAGGGCTAAAAACATGGAAACATGGATGGCAAACGTGTAGAACGGATGGAAAACCTAAAATCATGGATTTATGACCTGAATAATGGATCAAGAACTGCGTGAATGCGTTGATTTATAATTAGAATAATTGAGGGGAACTAATCATAAACAATGATTATAAAATATAAAGAAAAACGTCAGTCAGAAATTGAAAGTTAATTATTTGTTTAAAAACAAAAAAAAATAACATCACAGATTAACATGAAGATGATGGAGGAAGTAAGAACGGCCTCTAATAAAGTGCGATATAACTTGTTTAACTATTTATTTTTAACAATACTCAATTATCATTTTTCAGATCACACAAGTTGAGAGTAAAAATAATTCAAGTCTTCAGACAGTGGCTGCGGAAATATCGTCTAAACCCCCAACCACAACCTCCAAACCCCGAGAAAAAGAAAGTCGTAGGCTGCAAACGTCGAGGTTGATTTGTTTTTCTCATTTTGGCATATGGAACATTTTTTTTCAGTAAGACGGACATAATTATGTTCAAAAGAACAAATTGTTGAATTTTTAAATTAGTGAACAATCCCTAAATGATTTTTTTCTATCTATATAAAAAAATGACATTCATATATATATATCTATCTATCTATCTATCTATAGCCGGCAAAATGACCGGACCGATTGTGCTGAATTTGTTTGTTGACACTCAGGGATGGCCGGTCAATGTGTTAGGTTAAAAAAAATCGATTTTTTTTAAAACCCTTTTTTTAAAATTTTTTTTTCCACGACAACACCAGGCCCTTCAGCTAGTTCTATATATATCTACAGATACATAGATATATTTCTATATACACATATATAAAACAAACAAATAGACAGACACAAAAAGCAAATCTTTATAAATCTTTATAATCTTTATCTACCTTAACACCCTCTCTTCCCTGGCACTCGCTCCCTTTCCTTGAATCTGTTCCTCCTACATACTTACTTCGTTGACTAGTGGAAATGTTGATCCATCTGCCCCTGACCTCTTTATAACCACGATAGCGCCGTGAAAAGACATTTTCCACCAGAATTAAATATACGTTACCATTAAATCTGAAGAAAACAATTTAACTTAATAAATATTTCACTGCACTTGAGTTTCTATTACACCCCCTCATCAGATGTAAACATTGTGTACTGCATGTTTCCCTGGCACTCGCTCCCTTTCCTTGAATCTGTTCCTCCTGAAAGCAAAAAATCATTAAATAGAAATAATAAATTTAACATGTAAACAAAAACATCCTTTACTAGCTCACCCCTTTAACTCCTTTATCTCCTCTACCCCTTGATTACTTAAAACTACTTTACCCCACTGTACAGTGAACAGCATGATTACCTGAAACTCCTGAGCTTTCTCCTGTTCAAACGATGCATCCTGCTCTATCGCCTCCTAAAGTAACAAAAACCAAAATCAAATAAGGGGCAGCCATTCAGAAACAAGGGACAAAATAGTCAGAACTGAACACTTGTTAAGCTAGAAAAACTATAACCCCTTCCACATTATTGATCTGATAAAGGTGTAATTTCAAAGAGTATCGTTGTGAATCGGGCAACCTTCTCGTAACTTAAAATAACAACGACAGTTCCTTAGAACATATTGAAAAATGATTATTCTCTAAATTAGTGATGAGTTAGTTACCTTTTCTGCGTCTGTATGCTTGACTGTGAGATTAGCTTGAAAGTTCTTGAATATCTCCTGGTTGTGCAGCTTCCGCCCTGGCAGAGCAAGCAGCTTCTCCGCCCCACCCTTCTTCTTCCAGTCCATTAAAAACCTGGTAGGCGGGGCCAGATCTACAATATTAATATATAATTAAGTGTGGTGAGATCTAGAATATAATCTGTTAGTACGCGTGGCCGGTATAGAATATTAATCTGTTAGTAGGCATGCCAAGATCTAAAACATTATTTTTTAGAATTCTGCCCCAGATCTTGTAAAATAACCAACAAATATATATATAACATTTTTTATCTCTTAATAGGTGTGCCCCGATATACACATTAATATCTTTATTTCTTGTAACTATGATGGAACTATGGAGATTTAAAAAGCAAAATTTAAAAGGTAATATTGTTTTTCTAAGAAGAGCGCCTACGTTGACAAACCAAAAGAATTAATGCAATCAGGCATATAAAATTAGAATTCATACCTACGGTTGTGACAATTTCTGAAGTATCACTCAATTGTGCTTTAATCTCCTCTACAGTTATAGCTTTCACTTCATCAACAATCAGCTTGCGCTTCCTTAACATTAGATTAGATTATTTAGTTATTCTCCTTAAAAATGAGTTTACACAACTTAATTAATAACATGCTTTTAGGGCGCTTCTCGCCCATCTCCTACTTAAATTTATTTTTATTTTTTTTATTTTTTTTATTTAAAAAATTGTTATACTCGATTTTGGTAAAATAAATTCTATAATCAATAAACCTTCCCTGGGTTCACGTCAGGTACGACAAAAAATGTGTGTTTAATCGCTCCAGCACTTTAGACGTTTATTGGATATAAACAAGCAGACAGACATACAGGGTGTCCCATAAAACATGACAGTAGGAAGACGACTTGAAGATCGTCTTTGATCTTATATGTCTTTAAGTCATAAACAAAATATTAAATTAAAATTCTTTAGTTAGCAGTCACAAATTTACCCATTTTCTTAAAATTTCCAAATTGTCGTCTGAGTTTTTGAGCTTTCAATATTACTGGAGATATGATAAATTTTCCTAATATCTTGACAATTTTGGTGTGTATTTAATAAAATTGAAATCTGAACGAAATGCATATTATCTCCGATAATATTCACTGCACAAAAAAAACATTTCGGAAATCCCCTGACCAGGAAAATGTTGTGGTTATTGTTTGTAATATCATATATGTCAAAGTTTGTTGACAACTGAATGTCACAAAGGAATTTAAATTTAATAACGACTTCCAAATCGGCTTGCTCTTGTCATGCTTCGTGGGACATCCTGCATTTACTCCTTTAAATCATTAAATGTCCAAACTGAAATTTTTAATTTACTGATTTTAAATTATATGCACTCGTTATTGTTTAACATGTACCTAATGGTATCGTGTGAAGAAGAGGGCGATGCAGGGCAGGGAGTTAATCTCTCATGTGTCTGCAAGGAATTATAAAAAATATGTTCTGTTTGTTTAATTAAGTGTATAAAATGTCAAAGAAGATGAAATGTTAAACTTTTCAGTAAAAATTGACAAATAAAAATAAATAATTTCATTTATGTTTCAATGGTCAAAATGCAATTGAAACTGATAGCTTCCTTGGATAATGATGGACCAGTTAGAATTGTGTAAAATCTTAATAAAACACCAAATTCTTTAGTATTAATAACAATGGTGGTTGTATTACAAGCAAAACAATGAGCCTTATTATTATACATTGAACAATGCGGTCGTTGTATACATACTACCTAGGGCATGTATATAGTTACGGATAACCATTCCAATAAATTACAACCTAAGATATTTTGCTCACTTGGTGCCACTAAGAGATGTCCAAACCATATATTTTTGCCTCTGTATAAAAGAAATTACCTTTTTAAGTATATTTCATCACTGTAATTTAAGTTGCATACAATGCAACTTATGACCAGGGGAACTGGCTGGTAGTTCTCTCTAAATGAAATTTTTTTTTATTTAGTTATTGTCCACTGTTTTAAGAAATCAATGTATATTGTCTTGAAAAATACATTTTTTGTAATAAAATAATTAAGTTATGTATCACCACTAATATTATACAGTATGTTATAATGAAATAACAAATATTTTTATTACTATTTTGCAGCTCATTGATTTTAACTTTTAAATCAAAAATTAGTGTAACTTGTAGCAGAAATTAGAGTTTACATCTTATTGTTATTACATATATGTATATGAAAGACTATGATTATAATAAAAAACATTTAAATATTAAATTTAGTTCTGAGGTTCTGTAAGGGAAATTATATAATTCAATGAACTAACTTTGTTAATAGCTTCCTGGCTCTAGCATTCTTGAGCCCCGTGGCAGTTTAAAATTCAGATGATGTTTCGTGGCTGAAATAGGAAAGTAACTTTATAGTGTTTAATGTTACATTTTAGGTTTTACCTACTTCATTCCGTCTTTAGTCAACTTAAGTTGATGTTTAAGTGTTAAAATAGGAATATGAAGTTGCTAATTCTCATCTTATCAATAACTGGCGTATACACCTGGCTCTCATTGTGGATCTAAATTAAACCTCTCACATAAAACAATTTTTGTACCCAAACAAAATTTGTATAAGATACAAATGATCAACTCAGAAACAAATGCAATCAGAAATGTAAACTTTACCGAAAACAAAATAAAACATTTGATATGTTCGACACCGTTCTACAAGCAATATTTGATGATAATGTTGCAACAGGTTCGTTATTTATGATCTGCCCAGGGCCGTATCCAGGGGGTGGGGGGCTTAGACCAACCCTAACGGAGCAGGGAATAGATTTCAGGAGGTTTGCATGCCCAAACGGTTACTGAGTCCCCCTGGAAAGAAAAAAAAAACAGCCCTCCCCCTGTGCTAATTCCTGAATACGCACCTGGATCTACCATACAAGCAACATACTCAAATGACAAAGAAAAACAATTTTGGATAAATTTAATAAATGTTAATTATTTTCATCTTTATTACAGATTAACGATATACAGTTAACTTTATCTCTGTGTGTTGATGAAACATTTCTATGCTGTACATCAAAACATATCTTAGTGTGACTATTTTAAAGGAGAGCCGTTGTGTGAATTTTAATATGAAACTTATGAAGAAATAAGAAATTGACAAATAAATTACATAATTTCTTGTTTCATGAGAAATGCAATCATAAAATGCATTATTTCTAAGTTTACTTTCAGAAACATTGACTATCAACTACTTACACATATGCCGGCTTAAAGATGTGACACCAAGCAGGTCACCACACAAGATGCACTGCTTTTTAGGTTTCATGTTTTCTGAAATTAAATGTAATATATAGTTTACATGTATATACACCATACAGGTATACAGGAGAAATGTCTGCAGACTTTTAATTTCAGGACTTTAAAGCTGTTTTAGCCAGGCTCTCTCTAGGGTTTCAGTTCTGTCCCTGAAATAAAGCAATTGATATATAATTTTTTGTCAAAAACAGTAACAGTACACAAAGGAACTGAGTTTTTGCAACAAAGTATTAATATTCAATCCATATATATTTTCGATTCAATACTATATAACAAACTATGAATTCTGTTATATCAAATTATAAAAAATTTAAATACCTTCATAGGTTTCCTCCATCAGATTACACAGATATAGGGATATAAAACTTTGGGGTTTGTTGCAAAGACTCATTTCCTTCATAAGTTTTTGTGTTAATATTTAAACTATATTATTTTTAACAAATGTAAGTAAGACTCAAGTAATACTCTATTATCAAAGGCCATATGTTTAAAAGTGATAGTTCTTTAAATCATTTCTCAACTTCCAATGGTTTAAGAAATTGTAAATTGATATAAAAAGGAAATATTTCTCAAATGACTTACTATCAAATTATGAGCAAAAGTTAAATTTTTTTTTTATTATTTCAACAAAAGCTTTAATGAAAATTGTTTACATTATTATTTTACAGGTAAGAGAATTTTAATCTATGTAGCATTGGTTGTCATTCATTTAATTTTGATCCGGATTCGGATCCTGGATCCAGGTTATTTATTTAAAATGTACTTAATTTATTTAACAAAAACAATATTAAAATTTTTTTTCTTATTATTTGTGCTTTATATTATGTAAAAGTTGATGAACCATTAAGATATGGATCCAGGAAGCGAAAATATTGGGGATCCAACTGATCCCGATCATAATCACTGCAGAAGTGCCTAAATAGAACTCACATTTCTGTAAAACTTGATATCCTTTCGAACATTTGCAAGCCTCAGATAGTCTTCATCCTCGAAATCTACCTTGTTTCCTGGCATTACAACACTCCTAGTTAAAAAATATATTGAGATAAGTAACTTGAATATTTATATATATTCAAAGTTTGATTAAATACATGCAAGCTATACTTAAGAAATGGACATTCAAAACAATTACGGAATTAATAATTTACCTTCAAAGCAATGAACAGTGTTAAAGGATAAATTTAACTGTAACACAAAACACAATAAGCTTAGTAATTAAACAAAGATACAAGTTTAACCTGATATAGAATCATCATTGCATTTTTATTTTCTTGGTGGTAATTAACATGCGACGTATTAAATATTGTTTGGATGACAGAACTTGATAAATATTTATAGAAACATACCCTCTTGGCAGGACATCCGGGAGAAACCAACAGTTGTTGCAGACATATTTCCCCTAAAAAATAATAAAATAATATATACTTTTTTATTTAATAAAAAAAAATTTAAAAAATAATGTTATTTTTGACTAACTTTAATAATATCATATTTAGTGATGTACATTTTACATTTGTAAGCAGGATATTGCATGAACCACAATAAAAATGATCACTGCAAACCAACATGTGCACGCTCTCACGCTGAAATCAATAAGAGTTTTGCCAATAACTCCTTAAAATTAGAGTTAAATTTATTAAATGTATATGGCATAAAAAAAAAATTTGTTAATGTAAAACTAAACGCCAAGGTGATGTTAAGTAAACAATACTAATCTCTAACATGAACATTAATTATCTCAAGCTTGAACCATCTTTACCTTGAACCATTGTTATCTGTAACCTGACCTGTACTCATTGCTAACCGTACTTATCTATAACATTAACCATACTCATTTGTAACCTGAACCATAATTATCCTTTCCTGAACCCTGATCATGTGTAACATCAACCATACTAATCTCTACAAGAAGCCCTACTTATCCTTACGTTGGAAACCTACAAATGTGTATTCTAGAGCATAATCATGAGCCGTTCTCATTTGTAAAGTTAACCCTATATATGTTCAAATTTGCCCTACTTACTGCGAGCTTAACAATACACGATCATCCAATGTTCCTTTATTAATATGTAAGTATCAAAAATGTCATGTTTGAATAAATTGTTATTTTTTGATTGGCAAAATTTTGAGTTATTTAACGAAAACATTTTCTTAAAGAGCATATTTACCTTCCAGTTGTTGGAAGATAACAGAATGCCCCAGCGACAGATCATCCTGTCGCATATTCTGCAGGTTCTCTGTAAGAACAATTATTAACATACACATTATCATTGTTTACAGGCAGTATAAAAAATGAGTAAATAAAACCTATGAAAATGTTCGGTAATTGGATAGGACTTTAATGATGCATATAATCATGACGAGGTATTTGAAAAATAATGCTGTATTATGTATTATAACATTCATCAAATGACAATTTTTGTCCTATAATTAAAATGATTTGTGATAAAGGAATTTAGTTGTTTCTGCACAGTGCACACACACAAACTTTCCAAAATGTAAATCATTATTCAATGGTGTTAACTCTAAACATAACACTATTAGATTCGCAAGAATTTTTAGTTTAAATATAAAAGGTTTAATAAATGACATTAAAGAGATGAAGTGTTTGAGAAATTAAAGTTTGTTGGTTCAAATAAATGCCTTTGCAAGTTGCAACTCACCCCATTCCTCTCAGTTCTAGACAGACAAAACTCGTTTTCATCTGGTCTAAAAATTAAGGCTAATTATAATTTTAATAGTTATTGCTAACAAACAAATTATTAATAAATCAAAGTTTTTTCATTCTTTTAATAAAAAATTTTAAATATTTAATATTGATGTATACAATGAAAGGTTTTAATTCAAACTTCGTGGCATTAGTAATTGAGTAGTTCACAGAAACTCCCATTTTCTAAAATTACATGTTTACAAGCAAATTGTTAAAATGTAGAACTTATACTGTTTGCTCTGAAAGATGTAATATTTAGAAATAAACAATGTTCAACAAAGTTGATTGCAAATATTATACGAATTATCAAAGGAATTGAGTCATTGTCAGCAACTATGATTTTCTCTTCCATATATCTTTGCAACCAAATGTTGTTACCTTTTATATTTAAAACTATGAATATTGTCTGTTACATAAAATAATATAAGTTTTAGCTTTACAACATTGGGTTCCAAAGATAGATGGATCAGAAAATTAGAATTTGTGGCAAAGACTAAATTCATTTTATTTTATTTCAAAAACTTGCAATATTATTTCACTGTATTGATTTTAAGAAACAAAAATTTAATAATGGAATACCTTATAATGGATCTTTTATGTATCTAAATTTGCCACGCTGTGTTTAAAACAACAAAGTATTTGTACAATAATAAAAAGATAACAAATAAAAGGTGTTTTTATCATCAGATATGATATATTTTTTTATGATTAAAGGCAGCTTACTGAATTAATTCATATAGCATCCTCAATCCACCACATAATGCTAATGTTAATTTATATTAGTATATTAATATGTAGAAGATTACCTGGCACCCAATGTTGGGAACACAACACAGAGTGGGGGAAGTAGGGGATCTATCCCTCCAAGAGGGATTCCCCCTCTTTGGTGTTCCAGATTTACCACAACCACCAGAAGCTGAGGATATCATCCAGGATGAACAACCAGGTGTGGGGGACTTGCTCCCTGTCCTCCTGAACGTAACACCAGATTTAGGTGCATGAGGTTTAGGTGAGGGGCTTCTTGAACCTCTCCTCCGCTTCTCATTTAATTCTGAATGAAACAATTTGACATATTTAATATACTTATTCAAAGTAAATTTTTTGTTACTTAAACTATTACTAGCACTAGTACTGCACTATTTATTACCATGAAACCACGTTTATTGTTTTATGAATAAATAAATATTTAAGATCAATTGACAAATTAGAATTTGTAATATTAAGTGACATAACAGGGGGGGGGGGTCGAACCAATGTTCCCCACCCCCTCTCATTTGACTACAGCATGATCATGATTGTGGAACTGCTGGTTAATAGCGCGCCAGTGAGAATGTTCCAATATTAAATTTGACCTCAAAATGGCGGGAGAGGTGGAGAGGTTGTGTTCTCAAACTAAATTGTTTATCTTAAAAATAATTTTAAGTGTTAAAAGTATGCCTAATATTAGAAAATGTGTTCGTTCTTTTTGTTCAAAGATTGTAAAAAAGAAATAATTAATTTTTAAAATAAATTAAATAAAGGATGTTTAAAAATATTTAAAAAAACCAAGTACATGTGAAGTACATTTTTATGGTTATAAATACATTTCAGAGCAAAATGTAAAAACAATGAAAACAAGTTATTGTTCATTTTAGTAGTAAACTTTTAATTACAATAAAACTACCTGTAGTGCGAGAATTTTTAATCATATTTTACCACATGTGAGCAAGCACATTTTAATATTTTATTACTAATTTGCTTTTAATAAAAAAAGGATTTCAACAAAGTTCATACCAAGCCAATTTACGATGATTGTAAAAACTACGTAAACTTTTGAACAAGATAAAACGCTGTTTGATAGGCTAAAAATGTTAAACACACTTATTAATATTACACTATGCAATACTCTTACCCATTACTCGGCTAGCAGCCAAATTCAAGTCTTCCTTTGATTCTCTAACAATCCTTCTCACCTCATTCCTCTGAAGATTATAAAATTTATTTGCGGATACATCATTAGTTAAATTTACATCATTTCAAAACAAGGTAATGGCAGAGGCCTACATTTGACAATTAACACTTGAATTAATAATTTTATGCGCAAGCAGTGAGAAGCTTCCCACCAACCCCCTCCCCACCCCCTAAGTTGAAGAAATCATCTGTACAACATTATAAATTAAAGTTAGGATTTATTTTATTCACTACTTATATTCAGTATATAAATGATTCGAACATATTCTATGTTCTCATTTGCAAGGGTGTGATTGGTTAGGGGAACAGGTTGGTTTGTAAACAAAGATTTCTCAGCATAGCAACTGAATATTTACATTATTAAAAAGTGTGAATGACGAAATATTGCGTGACATTGTCACTAAGAGCCATTAAGATATCCAATTCTTCTCGTTCCTGTAGTTCTGTAAAAAAGCATTGTAATTAAAGGTAGCATTTTAAGATAAGTGAACAGGATAAAGTACATTGAATATGATTTAAACCGTACAGGATTGTTATGATAAATGATGATGAACAAAGTACATAGATACATTTCAAGGAGGTGTGTATATTATTGTAATTGCTGAATTTTATATGCTTAAGGGTGTTTTAAGAGAAACAAAATTTATGAAAGGGGAAAATTTCAAGTGAATGAAAACAATTATGAAGGGAAGTAAAACGATAACGGAACTAATTATGAGGATTAGTAAAAAAAACTTAATTATTATTTCATCTTGTAGTTTTTGCAAACTCAATAATTTCAGAAACATATATAATTAAGAAATATGATTTTTCAACAATTAGTAAATTATGATTAGGGAAAAAGTAATGTAATGTCATAGTTTTTTGTTCACACAGCAACATTTTAACAAAACTTCACATTTTTTTTTAAAATGGACAAAGGATTTAGGTCCATTTGAACTAGCTGTGTATATTATTCTGTTGACAAAAATTTAAGATGCTTAATGTGTTGAATAAAATAATGCATTAAAGAGTCAAAGGGGAAACGTTAATGTTTCATAATATTGATAAACAAAAAAGTCTGAAAGTGTCACAATAAGTTTATTCAAAAGGGCATTAATAAGTTCAAAGAATTATAATGGCTAAATGACCTTTTTATTTGTAAAGACTAAATTAAGAAATTTCATCAACATGAAAATTACGTTTGTAATGCACCACTTCCCAATTAATTACAACTCCTACAGATTTCTTAAACTTTGTGCTTAAGGTTCATGATACTTTACACAAAGCCAATTTTTAGTTTATAATTCAAAACTTAAGGAACCCAATTTCATTCCATTTAATAGTTACACTGATCTTAACTTGATTTATTTTTAGATATTCAATGAAAAAATATTTAGATACCTTCAAATCCTGTTTTCTTTCCTGCCATCTTGTTTACTTAATCTGAAAAAAGTAATTATTGAATCCAACACATGTATAGTTATATCACTCCTTCAGGTTTAGTTTTATCATTCTGTCAGGTTAAGTATTATCACTCTGCCAGGTTTAGTACAGTACTTTATGAGTTTCTGAACGCTCTCATGGCTGAGCGGCTGCCAGCCATCTGGTATAAATCAAGCATTGATTTATCCCCAGATTCCTTCTTCCTCTTCTTATTCTTCTCTCCAAGGTTCTTGTTCTGACCCTTCTTCCTTTTTCTTATCCTTCTGTCCTTCTCTCTCCTTCTCTGGATCATTGTCTTTATCATTCTTTTTATCCTTCTCTTCATTCATCTCTGCATCGATGTCTTCATCATTCTATTTATCATTTTCTTCATCCTTCTCTGCATCATTCTCTTCATCATTCTTTTCGTAAATCTCTTCATCCTTCTCTGCATACATGTCTTCATTCTTCTCTGCATAAATGTCTTCATCATATAATCCATCATTCTCTTCAGCCTTCTCTGCATCCTTCTCTTCATCTTTCTCTTGATCTAATTCTTCATCCTTCTCTTCATCAGTTTCTTCATCCTTCTCTTCATCAGTTTCTGCATCTGTCTCTGCAGCCTTCTCTGCATCCTTCTCTGCATCATTCTCTACATCTTTCTCTTGATCTAATTCTTCATCCTTCTCTTCATCAGTTTCTTCATTCTTCTCTTTATCAGTTTCTTCATCCTTAGTTTGATAATTCTCTTCATCTTTCTGATCATCCTTAACAGTAACAATTTAAAAGTGTTGATTTTTTATTTTTATTTAACCCTTACTTCAAAAAATGTAATGTTAACAACATCAACAGCAATTTATAATTGAAGCATTTGTTATTATCAGTTGTTTTAATTATGTTAAGTAACTAATAGCCTTTAATATGATGAAAATTAACATGTGGGGACTCGTAAGGTTAGTGTTATTTTAGTCTTGATTAATCTTAATTATTATTAATCTTAATATTGTTTTAAATATTTTTATATAAGGAACTAACCCCTCACAACAAACTAAACTGTCTAATCCCAATGTCTATCCAACCTGCTGTTGTCTGCCTTTGAAATATTTCAAACCATGAATTTTTGATAATCAAATAGTCAAGATTTGAAATATCTTTTGTCTACGCCACATAGTTTTGAAGATAAGGAAATTATATTATATTTTTTGTAATTGTAATTCTTTATCATCGTGAATCTGGAAACCTTGGGGTCATTTTAAATAACAATGACAGTCACTTAGAACATGGCTTGGAGACAATGTGAGAGGAACATCATACATTTGACATTGAAATCATTCTCAATTTATTTTGATAGGGACAGAGATTCGATATATTAATTGTGGATAGGAAGACATTAACATTATTATGAGTTGATACTGAGGTGCTTGTTGGTTTGTTACATGTCCTGCTACCGAATTAACAAAGTATGAGACTTCAGAGAAAACTGCACAAAATTTAAACTGTTTATTTCCTTATAGATCGTATTTCTAAATTTATTTTTCTATAATTTTTAAAGGACGTTTTGAAATTTTCACTCTCATACTTAGAGGGTAACTCGGTAATAAATAATAGATATAAACTTACTATTGAATTAGCATCTAAAACTGCTTCAGCAGAGTGTTTGAGTTGAATGTGTCTAAAAGCAAAAATGTGTATATATGAACGAGTTATTGTTGTATGTGTGCATGTTTCATCATAACACAAATACCAATTATTCGTTTTGCATTAGAGTTTATTTGGTAAAGGAATGGATTTTTAGTCACAAACTTATATTTTAAAATTCCATATAACTTAACAATCCTTATTCATAGACCTTTGATATTTCAAACTATTAATTCTATTAGATCAAATAGTCTAAGTTTGAAATATCTAAGGTTTTCACCATCAGGTTGTAAAGATAAAGGGGTTAGAAAATATAAATATCTTGCATAAAATCAATTCCTTTAAAGAACAAGAGAAATGAATGTCTTTGGTTGCTTAAGATATCTATAGTTTGAGTTGGCTTCCTTAGAGCACTTACATAGTTAATAATAATAAATGTGTACCACTGTTAATTTTATTATATAAACTAAAGGAATTAAGTCTTTGCCACAAACTCTGAATTTATAATCCCCTTATGTTTGGAACCCAATGTCGTAAATCTTTGATATATCAAACTTATATTATTTGTTATAACATGGTTGATAGTTTCAATTATTGGAATCCCAAAATATATAGTTCTCAAAAGCATAATTTGTGGCAAAGACTCAATTCCTTTAAAATTAAATTTTTTTAAAGCATCTTATTTAATTTTTATTTTTATGATATGAATTAATTGTCAAAATTTAATCTAAATTATAATGTTCAGTAATTCAGTGGGCGCCAATCTTTGCAACAGTGTAAACAAACTTCCAATAACTGTAGACACGTTTGAGAAGGAAATAACATTTCACTTACGTTTAAATCTTAGATATTACCTCTTTAGATTACTTTTCTCTTTATAGGTGTTCTTGCATATGATGCAACAAATCTGGTTGATCCTTACGTAGTCATTTCTAAATAGAAGTGAAGCTATTTTATGACAACAGTAAAAATAACAGTATAATCCAGCACGGTGTTAATTCAAAGATTATCACGGTTGAACTGTAGACAGTCAATTTGTGCAATTAGGACACTTTTAATTTTGAACAATATTACATGTCTGAGAACGATGGTTGATACAATATTGCTGTTAATTTCTAATTAAAAATAAAGAGACAAAGGAAAAATTCCAATGATATCAACATACTGAGTAACAATTTCCCTGCTTCTAGCCTTTGCCAGGCCAACCTTAGACAGGGTCAGACCATGAAGAAAAGCTGAAGTTAAAAAACTAATTTTTTCCTGAAACTATGATTTTTTAATTCATATATCTTTATAACCCAATGTCGGATATCTTAGATATTTAAACGATGAATTTTTTTAAATCAAATAATCAAAGTTTCAAATATGAAAGGTTTACACCATCAGGTTGGACAGACGCAATTTCTTTAAAAAAAAATTTAAATCATAAATTCAAGTAAATTGATAGGAGTTGCTTTGCCAGTGAATGATCTGTAATGTCCTATATATTTTACTGTACATCTTCACTTAAAACATTAAGAACTTGTTGTCCAAAGGACTTGAGCCTTTCGCACTAACTGTGATTTTCTGCTTCTTATATCTTGGCAATCCAATATCGTAGACCATACATATTTCAAACTATGAATTCTGTTATATAAAATAATCTGAGTTTTAAATATCTAAGATCTACACGATCAGGAACATTGGTATAGGGATTAGAAATTTTTAGTTTTAGGCAAGGACTCAATTTCTTTGTTTAAAAAAAACCTAATAAACTCTAAGTGGACGAATGAATCATATCAAAAGAACATTCAGAAATAACAAAATCAATATACAGTATGTGATAAAAAACATGGTTAAGTATTTTTTTTATGTGTTGAAACACAACTTTTAAAAATGTAAAGAAGTTTAAAGAACAATTAATAATAATTACTAACCAATGTGCCGTCCCAATGAAGTTTGATTTACAACATTATCGCAAAACCGACATTTTTTTTACTCCGGGTACCATTTTGATTTTGAAATTAATTTAAAGTAAAATTAGGTTAACCTAAAATTAAAAGCAATAAATACAAGTGCATATAATAATGTGGATGTTCGTTTACTGAATGAACAAAAAATTTAAATTGTACTAAAGGTAAAAGTGTTTGTAAAAACAAATTAAGAACAAATGAACCTATATTAAGGCAAATGAATGAAACTAAGTTAAATCAAACAAAATCTAAAATTCCAGCATTCTGCACATTTACACAAATTATTTAAAATAAACATATTTTAGTGTAAATAACAAAAAAAAATCAATCGTACTTAAACGGATTGAGTCTTTGCCAATAACTAAAATTTTATAATCCGTATATATTTGCAACCTGATACTCTAAACCTTTGATATTTAATACTTAGACTATTTGATCTAACAGAATTTACATTTAAGGGCTACGACATTGGGTTTGAAGGATATAGGGATTAAAGAATCATAGTTTGTGGTAAAGACTCAATTCCTTTAATATTTAACAATATTTTACATTAAACCTAATTATTACAAATGAAAATTTGCATTCAAAATAAAATTAAAAATGTCTCCATTTTCAATATAAATTATAATTATTTAAAGAAAAAAAATAGTTCTTTTAAAAAATTAGGTTTGAAATGTTAATTTTCCCTAATGTTCATTAGTATTAATTTTACTATTAGCTGTTGTGGCTTTAAGAAGGAATGGTAAAATCATTTTTTAAATATCGGCAATAAAATTAACAGTCTCATGATGACACACAGACATTTAATTCTCCTGAGTTCCAATAAAGATGATAATTTGTATTATATTTTTTGTTTTTTGTAAAAACGTTGACCAGGCCATGCAGGTGTATTTGCTGTCAATCTTCAGGATATTAACGTAAGAGATATCAATCCACACGTGGTCACACCTGACAACTGGTTATTTCAAATTCAGACCATAATTTTATGGGAAATGTAAAAATTAATTTAAATTGAAAATTTGATGGAAGGTTATTTTTTTCTTAATTTATAATTGAATACATATTAACTTAAAATCGGCAATGAATTAATTTAATGTAACAAGAAACATGTTAAACATTGTTGGTAAAATGTTCACTCAGTAACCATTTTTATTGGTGTATTTCATGATACCCTGATGACAAATCATAATATATATCTTATCAGAATTATAACAAAATATAAAGAGACATAAAATCTCATTAGCACCGACTGTGCGTTTTTATTGGTAC
>NW_019396444.1:0-119523 GCF_000591075.1 Eurytemora carolleeae | reverse complement strand
CACGCTATCAACTTCTCATGAACTGAAGGTATATTCTCGATTTAAACGTTAAATTTGTTTCAACTAAACATTCAAGATGAAATCATTTGGTTTTATATTATAATTAATTGAAAAAATATTTGTCAACTTTTAAACTTTGATACTCCCAATGAAAACAAAATTTTGAAGATTAATTAAAAAAGCTATAACACCAAATTCGTTGCATAGAAGTTACAAAAGAATTATAATTAACTCTTACCGAAAATTAAAATGAAAACATAAAAGAGAGTGCTACATTTAGTAATAAATGTAGCACTTTATTTTTTGTTTACCTTAAACTGAAGAAAATTGCAGGAAAGATTTATATTTTAAATAATTAGAGTTGTGACTTCATGACTTCAAGATTTCTTTAAGAAATAAAAACAAAATGATTTATACTTCTAAAATGTAACCGGATTAATTTGCTAACCCTAACATTTAAGCGCAAAATCAAAATTAGAGTCGCTACGTCGTCACAATGTTGCCTTGAACAAATATTGGACCTTCTCCTTGTGTTCGTTTTTGAGTGTGTTCCCTTGAGACTATCATAAACCACTAGTTGTAATATTTTTAAATTTGACGTAAAAAATACGATAAATGTCTGTTTTTTTTTGAGTTCATTGTTTGGTCGAGAGTAATCCAATCAAGAGGATAGGTTGATGGCTATAGAATAACCATAATATGCCCAGTGCATAGCTTGTTGATTGCTTCCAGTACATTTTAACGGCAGTTTAGCTTTCAATTAATTCATTATTTTAGTGATCTAAACAAATACAGAAAAGACATGCAAACACAAGTGGTTACTTAGCTCGTTACTCATAGTTTTTGATATAAATGCAATAACCACAAATAAAAATATATGTCTTCAAACACAAATGATAGACTAAACATAAATAAATTTCATGGTGGCTAATCAAATTATGATGGAAAATAACAAAAATCATACTGCAAAGTACAGTTAACATTTTTTCTAAATAATTTTAACTCTTTCAAAACCTAAACAATTAATATTGTAAAAGCATTATAATTTATACATTCAAAGAACAATCATTCTACTTAGATAGAAAATAATAAATTTAATGAGATGGAATTTAAAGAATTTTGGCGGTTTAAATACGCAAAAACCCAGTTTAAATTCAGCGCCGGCTTAAATCTTGAAACATTTGATACAATTTTTAGTGGAACCAACCTTGTTTTCACTGCGGCTAATATTTAAACCGCCGCTCAAATTTTTTAAATTCGGCAACTGGTTACTTATCTCGTTACTCATATTTTATGATATAATTGCAATAACAACAAATACAAATATGTGTCTTCAATCACAAATGATAAGACTAAACATAAATAAATTTCATGGTGGCTAATGATATTGGCGAAAATCATACTGCAAAGTACAGTTAACATTTTTTCAAAATAATTTTAAATCTTTCAAACCTTAACAATTAATATTGTATAAGCAAAATAATTCATACATTGTAAGAACAATAATTGTCCTTGGAAAGAAAATAATAAACATTTTAACATTGAAAGTCGGTGATATTGAACCACGCCACTGACAGGTTTCCTGATGCTCTAGCACCCTAGTATTTGAAGTGATCCGGCTGGCAAACACATTTTTTTAATATTACAGAGCCAGTCAATCTGGTCCTAGAATCTTATCAAGATCCGTAAGTGTAGGCAGGCAGCCCAAAGTTTAGTACAGTTCCTAGAACTTTGAAAATTAGAAAAGTCCAAATTAATCCACTTTATGACTGCCGGTTGAAATGCCTGTTACTTTATTCATTGCCTCGCATAGAGTTTTCAAGGGATACAGATAACATATGCAAACAAAACTGGTTACTTAGCTCGCTACTCATATTTTTTTATATAACTGCAATAACCACAAATACACATATGTGTCTTCAATCACAAATGATAAACATAAATAAATTTCATGGTGGCTAATCAAGTTATGATGGAAAATAACTAAAATCATACTGCAAAGTACAGTTAACATTTTTTCTAAATAATTTTAACTCTTTCAAAACCTAAACAATTAATATTGTAAAAGCAACATAATTCATACATTGTAACAACAATACTTCTCCTTGGATAGAAAATAATAATTTTAACATTGATTGTCGGTGACAGGTGTCCTGATGCTCTAGCACCCTAATATTTCAAGCGATCCGGCTGGCAAAGCACATTTTTTTAATATTACAGAGCCAGTGAATCTGGTCCTAGAATCTTATCAAGATCCGTAAGCGTAGACAGGCAGCCCAAAGTTTATTACAGTTCCTAGAACTTTGAAAATCTGAAAACCAGTGCGATTGTGCTTTCTGAGCCATCGAAGATTAGGACGAGGTAACAATATTTTTTCACCCAGTCAATGTCCGTTCAAGTAGCCTGATAGAATTTTCACAACAGAAGTATGCAGTGTCCATTTCCATCACCTAAAATTAAACTTCATTAAAAAAGTGAAAAAAAAGAATAAGAAACAATAAGAAAAAAAGTTTGGTGGGTGGGGCAAAAACCAACTTGCAGATTTATTTTAATTAAGTAGTATTATGGTTAGTTTTGCTGCCACAAATTATTTCTTAATTTTGTAAAATTTCTATTTCCCTTGTTACACTTATCGCTTCAACAAATTCCCTATCCTCTTGCCCATTTACCCTTCCCTCTTGCTCATTTTGCTCTATGTATTCCCGTTTTCCATTCAATGTCCTAACACTCGCATTTTTGTCACTATCACCGTGATAAATAAAATACTTTTAATAAATGGTAATTTTAAGAATTTTTAGATATAAAAAATTGTTGTAATTTATAGGGTAATTTTTTCGTACTTGATTAGGTTGTCAAAAGCTGTTAAAGGTACTGAAGCAAACTCAACAAGCCATCTCTTGAAGTTTTATCTTCTTCTTACTCCTTCTCATCAAATGTGTCTAGAGGACGGGAAAACTCGTCCTGATCCTCATCCGCGTTCTCATCATCGTCATCATCCTCATCCTCGTCCTCGTATTCAGCATATAGTAAACTGCCTTATCAGTGAGTTTCAGGAGCTTCAAATTATCTTGGAACAAATAATATGATATATTTGGAGCATGAACTAATGGTGTATTTTTGGACCTACGCCCATCCCATTTAATGCCCATCCAACCTACAAGAACGTGGTTTTAACAGCTGTGGTAGGTCCGATGCAGTGTAGGTCGGATGTGCACGTTAAAAAAAGCATATTGGTGCATCCGACATACTATAAGCTGTCGCTTGGTCATCGTTAGTACATATGCTGGGCTGTTTTTGTAGGTCGGATTGGCACTTTTCGTAAGTCGGATGGTCATTTTTCGTAGGTCGGGTGGGCACTTTTCCTAGGTCGGATGGGCATTTTTTCGTAGGTGGGCTGGGCATTTCTTGTAGCAAGGCCAAAACATGTGGCCGCAGCGCTCGGCCCCCTAGCTTGTCCTAGCCGCATCTTACCTAACCTAACACAAAATATACACCAATTTTATTGACAACTGTTGAATTCAAGGTATTTCATAGCCGCAGCGCGCGGACCCATAGCCCTTCCTAGACGCAGCGCTCAGCCCAGGAATGAGCTTACCCTAACCTAACCCTAAATATACACTAATTTTATTTTTTAAAAATGTTGAATTAAAGGTCTTTTATGGCCGTAGCGCTCGGCCCCCTAACCAGTCATAGCCGCAGCGCTCGAGCCCAGAAATCATTACCTAACCTTCCATAAATATACACTAATTTTATTAAAAATTGTTAAATAATAGGTCTTTCATGGCCGCAGCACTCGTACCCCCCTACAAAAAGTGCCCATCCAACCTACAAAATATGCCCATCAACCCTACAAAATATGCCCATCCGACCTCAGAACAATGACCATCCGAACTACGAAAAATGCCCATCCGACCTACAAAGAGTGGCCATCCAACCTACGAAAAATGCCCATCCGACCTAGAAAAAGTAACAATCTGACCTAAAATTGAGTGGCCGTCTGACAGCTAAAATTAATTATTTCTGCCCTACTGTGCAATAGGCATGACAAAATAAGCTGCTGAATAGGTCGGATAGGCAAGAAATTATGCCCATCCAACCTACAGCTGTTGTAAATCAGATGTTGCAGTAGGTCGGATGGGCAGTATAGCGGATGGGCAATAGGACGGATGTGCAGTATAGCGGATCAACATTACCAATGAACTGAATGATTAATTCATTATACTGAAGGGATGTATCACATAAATTTCAGTTCACGTTCAGTTTTGTTGGGTCTGTCCTAGTGAACGATTTTTTGGACACCCACACCCTCATATCAATTTTGTACATGACCATTTATTTCTTAGCAGATTTATTATAAATTTTTTTGTTATTTAGGATTACGATAGGTTATAACACTTTTTGGGCCGATCGCAGCGGCTCGGACTGGCTATGGGGCCGAGCGCTGTGGCCACAGATTAGGTTAGTTAAGACACCTTCAGGGCCGAGCGCTGCGACCACGGGTTAGGTAAAGTTAAGACACTTCTTGTCAGACCCATGTACAAAATTGATAGGGGGGCCCAAAAATCGTTCTCTAGGAATATACGGTTTTGTTTTGTTTTAAATTGTAAAAAGTCGACCAAGTAATGTGGACAAATTTTTAAGGATTGATTTAACCTAAAAACATGTTTCTACGATATATAATAACCGAGTTCCAGTGCAAAGTCAATGTTAAAAATCACGAATTTGGGTGGGTACGTTTTTGGAATCAGTAGTTTTTTAATTATTAAATGACGACAAATGTGAACAAAATTAATTATTAAGCAACAATTTTCGTCGTGGTTATTTAATAGAAAACGATTCGGTAATTTCCTAGTACACGATTTTTGGACCCCCCCCCATCCTATCAATTTTGTACATGGGTGTGACAGGAAGTTTCTTAACTTNGTGCGGGGGGTGGGTGTTGGCGGGAGAGGGGGAGAGGTTGTGTTCGCAAACTAAATTTAGTTTATCTTAAAAATAATTTTAAGTGTTACAAGTATGCCTAATATTAGAAAATGTGCTCGTTCTTTTGTTTCAAAGATTGTAAAAAAGAAATAATTAATTCTTAAAATAAATTAAATAAAGGATCTTTAAAACTATTTTTAAAAAACCAAGTACATTTGAAGTACATTTTTATGGTTATAAATACATTTCAGAGCAAAATGTAAAAACAATGAAAACAAGTTATTGTTCATTTTAGTAGTAAACTTTTAATTACAATGAAACTACCTGTAGTGCGAGAATTTTTTATCATATTTTACCAAATGTGAGCAATCACATTTTAATATTTTATTACTAATTTGTTTTTAATAAAAAAATAATTCCAACAAAGTTCATACCAAGCCAATTTACGAAGATTGTAAAAACTACGTAAACTTTTGAACAAGATAAATCGCTGTTTGATAGGCTAAAAATGTTAAACACACTTATGAATATTACACTATGCAATACTCTTACCCATTACTCGGCTAGCAGCCAAATTCAAGTCATCCTTTGATTCAGCAACAATCTTTCTGACCTCATTCCTCTGAAGATTATAAAATTTATTTGCGGATACATCATTAGTTAAAGGAACTGAGTTTTTGCCACAAACTCAAATATTCTTATCCCTATATCTTGACAACCCAATGTCGTAGACCTTAGATATTTCAAACTATTAATTCTGTTAGATAAAATAATCTAAGTTTGAAATATGAAAGGGTTAAACCCACTGGTCGCAGAGATATAGAAATTAGAAAATTTGAGGTTGTGGCAAAAACTCAATTCCTTTACAATATTTCAAAACAAGGTAATTACAGAGGCCTACATTTGACAATTAACACTTGAATTAATAATTTAATGCGCAAGCAGTGAGAAGCTTCCCACCAACCCCCTCCCCACCCCCTAAGTTATAAAATCATCTTTACAACATTATAAATTAAAGTTAGGATTTATTTTATTCACTACTTATATTCAGTATATAAATGATTCGAACATATTCTATGTTCTCATTTGCGAGGGTGTGATTGGTTACGAAAAAACGGGATGGTTTAAAAACAAAGATTTCTTAGCATAGCAACTGACTATTAACATTAATAAAAAGTGTGAATGACAAAATATTACCGTGACATTGTCACTAAGAGCCATTAAGATGTCTAACTCTTCTCGTTAGTTTAGTTCTGTAAAAAAGCATTGTAATTAAAGGTAACATTTTAAGATAAGTGAACAGGATAAAGTACATTGAATATAATTTAAACAGTACAGGATTGTTATGATACATGATGATGAACAAAGTCCATAGATACATTTCAAGGAGGTGTGTATATTATTGTAATTGCTGAATTTTATATGCTTAAGGGTGTTTTAAGAGAAACAAAATTGATTAAAGGGGAAAATTTCAAGTGAATGATAATAATGATAACGGAACTAATTATGAGGATTATTCAAAAAACTTAATTATTATTTCATCTTGTAGTTTTTGCAAACCCAATAATTTCAGAAACATATATAATTAAGAAATAATTTTTCAACAATTAGTAAATTATGATTAGGGAAAAAGTAATGTAATGTCATAGTTTTTGTTCACACAGCAACATTTTAACAAAATTTCACATCTTTTTTAAAATTGACAAATGATTTAGGTCCATTTAAACTAGCTGTGTATATTATTGTGTTGACAAAAATTTAAGATGCTTAATGTGTTTAACGCAAATAAAATAATGCATTAAAGAGTCAAAGGGGAAACGTTAATGTTTCATAATATTGATAAACAAAAAAGTCTGAAAGTGTCACAATAAGTTTATCCAAAAGGGCATTAATAAGTTCAAAGAATTATAATGGCTAAATGACGTTTTTACTTGTGAAGACTAAATTAAGAAATTTCATCAACATGAAAATTACGTTCGTAATGCACCAAACCCCAATTAATTACAACTCCTGGAAAATTCTTAAACTTAGTGTTTAAGGTTCATGATACTTTAGACAAAGCCAATTTTTAGTTTATAATGTTAAACTTAAGGAACCAAATTTTATTCCATTTAATAGTTACACTGATCTTAACTTCATTTATTTTAAATATTTAATGAATAAATATTTAGATACCTTCAAATCCTGTTTTCTTTCCTGCCATCTTGTTTACTTAATCTGAAAAAAAGTAATTATTGAATCCAACACATGTATAGTTATATCACTCCTTCAATTTTAGTTTTATCATTCCGTCAGGTTTACTTTTATCTCTCCGCCAGGTTTAGTACAGGACCTTTTTTAGTTTCTGAACGCTCTCATGGCTGAGCGACTGCCAGCCATCTGGTATAAATCAAGCATTGATTTATCCAAAGATTTCTTCGTCCTCTTCTTATCCTTCTCTGCAAGGTTCTTGTTCTGACCCTTCTTCCTTTTCTTATCCTTCTGTCCTTCTCTCTCAACCTCTGGATCATTGTCTTCATCATTCTTTTTATCCTTCTCTTCATTCATCTCTGCATCGATGTCTTCATCATTCTTTTTATCATTTTCTTCATTCTTCTCTGCATCATTCTCTTCATCATTCTTGTCATAAATCTCTTCATCCTTCTCTGCATATATGTCTTCATCCTTCTCTGCATAAATGTCTTCATTATATATTCCATCATTCTCTTCAGCCTTCTCTGCATCCTTCTCTGCATCCTTCTCTTCATCTTTCTCTTGATCTAATTCTTCATTCCTTTCTTCATCCTTCTCTTCATCAGTTTCTGCATCCGTCTCTGCATCCTTCTCTGCATCCTTCTCTGCATCATTCTCTACATCTTTCTCTTGATCTTATTCTTCATCCTTCTCTTCATCAGTTTCTTCATTCTTTTCTTCATCAGTTTCTTCATCCTTAGTTTGATAATTATCTTCATCTTTCTCGTCATCCTTAACAGTAACGATTGATTTAAAAGTGTTGATTTTTTATTCTTATTTAACCCTTACTGCACAAAATTTAATGTTAACAACATCAACAGCAATTTATAATTGAATCATTTGTTATTATTAGTTGTTTTAATTATGTTAAGTAACTAATAGCCATTAATATGATGACAATAAACATGTGGGGACTCGTAAAGTTAGTGTTATTTTAATATTGATAAATCTTAAAGGGAGTGTTTGCGAAAAATGAAAGGGGGTATAGGGTTAATGCGATAAAAAAGCGCTTTTGATCGCTACTAATCTTACTTCTATCTGTTGCGTCTATAAGGAGAAAATTGATAAAGACGTCTCATACCGAAGAGCGTAGCGCCCATACAAATTGAGGAAGTTGGAGCATACCACTTAGTCCGTAAAAAAATCAAATTAATATCAAACAAATCATTCAGATATTACAACCTATAGTCATCGATTATCTTTCGCCACACTTGATATTTCATATATTTGATATTTCATACTAGTTTTGATATGGTTTTTTAAAATAATATTTAGCTTACAACTTGTTTTCGAACATTCCTGGAAAATATGAAAATGTCGTCTTCATTACCAAAAATCCTCGTAACAGGAATAAACGTTTTTATAAGTAACTCTCAGATCATAACAATTAAAACATATTATGAAAAATCAACTATATACAAATGTGGCGAAAGATAATCGATGACTATAGGTTGTAATATCTGAATGATTTGTTTGAAATTAAATTGATTTTTTTACGGTCTAAGTCGTATGTTGCATCTTTCTCAATTTGTATGGACGCCATGTTATTCGGTATGAGACGTCTTTTACAATTTTCTCCTTATAGACGCAACAGATAGAAGTAAGATTAGTAGCGATCAAAGGCGCTTTTTTATCGCATTAAGCCTATACCCCCTTTCATTTTTCGCGAACACTCCCTTTAATTATGATTAATCTTAATCTTGTTTTAAATATTTTTATATAAGGAACTAACCCTACCAACAAACTAAACTATCTAATCCCAATGTCTATCCAACCTGCTGTTGTCTACCTTTAAATATTTCAAACCATGAATTCTTGATAATCAAATAGTCAATATTTAAAATATCTTTAGTCTACACGATAAAGTTTTGAAGATAACGAAATTAGATAATATTTTTTGTAATTGTAATTCTTTATCGTTGTGAATGTGGAAACCTTATGGTCATTTTAAATAACAACGACAGTCACTTAGAACATGACTGGCAGACAATGTGGGAGGAACATCATACATTTGACATTCAAATCATTCTCAATTTTTTTGATAGGGACAGAGATTCGATATATTAATTGTGGATAGGAAGACATTAACATTATTATGAGTTGATACTGAGGTGCTTGTTGATTTGTTACATGTCTTGCTACCGAATTAACAAAGTATGAGACTTCAGAGAAACTGCAAAATTTAAACTGTTTATTTACTTATAGATCGTATTTCTAAATTTATTTCTCTATAATTTTTAAATGACGTTTTGAAATATTTACTCTCATACTTTGAGGGTAACTCTGAAATAAATAATAGATATTAACTTACTATTGAATTAGCATCTAAAACTGCTTCAGCAGAGTGTTTGAGTTGCATGTGTCTAAAGCAAAAATGTGTATATGAACGAGTAATTGTTGTATGTGTGCATGTTTCATCATAACACAAATACCAATTATTCGATTTGCATTAGAGTTTATTTTGTAAAGGAATGGATTTTTAGTCACAAACTAATATTTTCTAATTCCATTTAACTTAACAATCCTTATTCATAGACCTTTGATATTTCAAACTATTAATTATACTAGATCAAATAGTCTAAGTTTGAAATATCAAAGGTTTTCACCAACACTTTGTAAAGATAAAGGGGTTAGAAAATATAAATATCTTGCATAAAATCAATTCCGTTATAGAACAAGGGAAATGAATGTCTTTGGTTGCTTAAGATATCTATAGTTTGAGTTGGCTTCCTTAGAGCACTTATATAGTTTATAATGAAAAATGTGTACCACTGTTAATTTTATTCTATAAACTAAAGAAATTAAGTCTTTGTCACAAACTCTGAATTTATAATCCCATTATGTTTGGAACCCAATGTCGTAAATCTTTGATATATCAAACTTATATTATTTGTGCTAACATGCTTGATACTTTTAATTATTGGAATCTCAAAATATATAGTTCTCAAAAGCATAATTTGTGTCAAAGACTCAATTCCTTTAAAATTAAATATTTTTTAAGCATCTTATTTAATTTTTATTTTTATGATATGAATTAATTGTCAAAATTTAATCTAAAGAATATAATGTTCAGTAATTCAGTGGGCGCCAATCTTTGCAACAGTGTAAACAAACTTCCAATAACTGTAGAAACATATGAGAATGAAATAACATTTCACTTACGTTTAAAACGTACATATTACCTCTTGAGATTACTTTTCTCTTTATATGTTTTCTTGCATATGATGCAACAAATCTGGTTGATCCTTATGTAGTCATTTCTAAATAGAAGTGCAGCTATTTTATGACAACAGTAAAAATAACAGTCAAATTCAGTGGCCGAATTTAAAGAATTTAAGCGGCGGTTTAAATTTAAGACGCGGTTTAAATATGGTTGGTTCCACTTAAAATTGTATAAAATGTTTCAAGATTTAAGCCGGCACTAAATTTAAACCGGGTTTTGTCGGATTTTTGCGGATTTAAACTGCGGCTCAAATTCTTTAAATTCCATCTCAGCACGGTGTTAATTCAAAGATTATCACGGTTGATCTCTTGACAGTCAATTTGTGGAATTAGGACACTTTTAATTTTGAACAATATTACATGTCTGAGAAGGATGGTTGATACAATATTGCTTTTAATTTTCCAAGTAAAAATTACAAATATAAAGAGACAAGGGAAAAATTCCAATGATATAAACATACCGAGTAACAATATCTCTTCTTCTAGCCTTTGCCAGGCCAACCTTAGACAGGGTCAGACCATGATGAAAAGCTGATTTAAAAAAACTAATTTTTTAATTTATATATGTATATAACCCAATGTCGGATATCTTAGATATTCGAACAATTAATTTTTTTAAATCAAATAATGAAATTTTCAAATATCAAAGGTTTACGACATCAGGTTGGACAAACTCAATTTATTTTTTAAAAAAATTAAATCATTAATTCAAGTAAATTGATAGGAGTTGCTTTCCCAGTGAATGATCTGTAATGTCCTATATATTTCACTGTACATCTTCACTTAAAACATGAAGAACTTGTTGTCCAAAGGACTTGAGCCTTTCGCACTAACTGTGATTTTCTAATTTTTATATATTGACAATCCAATATCGTAGACCATACATGTTTCAAACTATGAATTCTGTTAAATCAAATAATCTGAGTTTTAAATATCTAAGATCTACACGATCAGGAACATAGGTATAGAGATTAGAAATTTTTAGTTTTAGGCAAGGACTCAATTTCTTTGTTTAAAAAAACCTAATAAACTCTAAGTGGACGAATGAATCATATCAAAAGAACGTTCATAAATAACAAAATTAATATACTGTAAGTGATAAAAAACATGGTTAATTAATTGTTTTATGTGTTGAAACACAACTTTTAAAAATGTTAAGAGATTTAAAGAACAATTAATAATAATTACTAAACAATGTGTCGTCCCAATGAAGTTTGATTAACAACATTATCGCAAAACCGACATTTTTTTTTATTCCGGGTACCATTTTGATCTTGAAATTAATTTAAAGTAAAATTAGGTTAACCTAAAATTAAAAGCAATAAATACAAGTGCATATAATAATGTGGAGGTTCGTTTACTGAATGAACAAGAAATTTAAATTGTACTAAAGGTAAAAGTGTTTGTAAAAACGAATTAAGAACATATGAACCTATATTAAGGCAAATGAACGAAACTAAGTTAAATCAAACAAAATCTTAAATTCCAGCATTTTGCACATTTACAATAATTATTTAAAATAAACATATTTTTGTGTAAATAACAAAAATAATAAATCGTACTTAAACAAATTGAGTCTTTGCCAATAACTAAAATTTTATTATCATTATATATTTGCAACCTGATACTGTAAACTTTTGATATTTAATACTTATAGTATTTGATGTAACAGAATTTACATTTAAGGGCTACGACATTGGGTTTGAAGGATATAGGGATTAAAGAATCATAGTTTGTGGTAAAGACTCAATTCCTTTAATATTTAACAATATTTTACATTAAACCTAATTATTACAAATGAAAATTTGCATTCAAACTAAAATTAGAAATGTCTCCATTTTCAATATAAATTATAATTATTTATAGGAAAAAAATAGTTCTTTTAAAAAATTAGGTTTGAAATGTTAATTTTCCCTAATGTTTATTATTATTAATTTTACTATTAGCCGTTGTTGCTTTAAGAAGAAATGTTAAAAACGTTTTTTAAATATCGGCAATAAAATTAACAATCCCATAAGAACACACTGACATTTAATTCTCCTGAGTTCCAATAAAGATGAAAATTTGTATTATATTTTTTGTTTTTGTAAAAACGTTTACCACGCCATGCAGGTGTATTTGCTGTCAATCTTCAGGATATTAACGTAAGAGATATCAATCCACACGTGGTCATACCTGACAACTCGTTATTTCAAATTCAGACCATAATTTTATGGGAAATGTAAAAATTAATTTAAATTGAAAATTTGATGGAAGGTTATTTTTTTCTAAATTTATAATTGAATACAAATTAACTTAAAATCGGCAATGAATTAATTTAATGTAACAAGAAACATGTTAAACATTGTTGGTAAAATGTTCACTCAGAGACCATTTTTATTGGTGTATTTCATGATACCCTGATGTCAGTTAAACAAATCATAATATATCTTATCAGAATAATAACAAAATATAAAGAGACATACAATCTCATTAGCACCGAACAATATAGTTTAATAAATGCATCATTGAGGGAGGGTGGGCTTTACGGCAATGAAACCGCAATATCCTGTTAGAAACCCAGTTAGTCCGCAGAACCCTAAATTATTAATATTTTTTAATATAAAAATTATATACTTTGTACACACTTCTGATGAATAGTGGAGAGCTTGAATGATAAATAATAAGTTGCAATATACAGTTATATATACATATTCCTTATACCTCTTTATCACTGCGGTCAGGTCATTTAAAGAAATTATAAAATTTAGCAAGTCAAAATTTAACACTTAAAAAGAGTTTTGAAGCATTGATTTTTATCTTAAAACTAAGAGAATTATGTTACATATTCCCGCATGTTTCAACTTTTGATTTTTTTCCTTTTTAAAGTCAATTATCATTAAAAGATTATTTTTTAAACAGTCTTTGGTTGGTGTTAGAACAGGATTCCGCGAGGTAAAAATAGGGTTCTGCTAACTACCTGGGTTCGAACAGGATATTGCGGGGTTCATGGACCCATGGTCCCCCTCTCTCCATCCTTAAGGCTGTAGAATAAGGAAAATTGTTTCGAAAAGCATGTATATACAAATGAAATAAAAAGTAAAGATATATAGAATAGATGTAATCAAAACGTTTCTGAACTGCATTTTTCAATACCATCATTTAAAAATGTAATAAAAGGTTCCAGAAGTTTTAAATATCCAAGGTGTACACAATTTTGTTAGAAAGATATAGGGCTTAGAATATTTAAATTTGTGGCAAAGACTCAATTCCTTTGTGAACAAGAATTAATAACTTTGGGGGGGGGGGGGGGGGCAGAATCTTGGCCCCCTCCCTATATCCAACCCCCTAAAGACTCCTCCGATCCTCAGCAATAGACAATTAGTCTACTTTTTATGATTTTAAATATTAATTAAATTAGATGTTATTGCTTTAAAGAAATAATTATCCCATGCTGAAATCTTTAATCTACATCGGTTAATAATCTGGATATTAATAACAAGAGGAGAACAATCATTATTTAATATGTAGAGTAAGATAAAGAGGAGATCAAACATTGCTTTGGATATTTGCAACTTTATTTTTTTATGGCTCTGAGCTTGTAACTTTTTAATGTTGGATATTGTGATTAATGCTTTTTCTTAACCAATATTTATTAATGCTTGTTTTCCTGTTGTTTTAAATTTCAAGTTTAATTAACCGAAGGTGATTTTTGATATCCAAAAGTTTTAAGTTCAGGTTTCATTAAAACCAATATCTAAGATTTTCAAAAGACTTAAGGAAAGTATTATTTGTGCACGGGTTTGTATCAGGAAGAGCATGGTTGGATATTTGGAATAGAAGAGGGAACCGATAAGTTATCAAGGACGGAGGTTGAATATTAAGGAAAATTATGTGCATTGCAGGGTTTGTTATAACATTAATGTATCACCTAGAAGTTTTTCATTTATAAAAAAAAGTTAAGGATATTCTTTAATTTTTTATCTATAAATACGTTATGGTACAGTGACTAGGTATTTAAATGATAGATGTCAATTAAATCATTGGTTTATTATTTCTTAATTATATCTAACTTAGATAATAACCCATTAGTTTAATCAGTCTGGACTGAAATGAATGCCTTAGTACATATAGAAACATTTTGATGCCAGAATTGTTTATTTTTAATAAATTTAATATTCAAAAAAAAGTTATTAAACATATTTACTTAATCACATTTTATGTCAATCGTAACGATAAAAAAATTTATACTTGAAGTGAAAAACTTAATCGAGTATTACATTATTTTATCATTTATAAAACCTTAACACTTTAATTATTAATATTTAGAACACGCTTATCAACTTCTCATAAATTGAAGGTATATTCTCGATTTTAAACGTTTAATTTTTTCAAATAAACCTTCAAGATGAAATCATTTGGTTTCATATTAAAATTAATTGAAAAAATCTTGTCAACTTTAAAAATTTGATATTCCCAATGAAAACAAAATTTTCAAGATCAGTTAAAAAAGCTATAACACCAAAATTGTTACATAGAAGTTACAAAAGAAATTATATTAACTCTTACCGAAAATTAAAATTAATACATAAAAGAGAGTGCTACATTTAGTAATAAATGTAGCACTCTCTTTTTTGGTTAAACTGAAGTAAATTGCAGGAAAGATTGATATTTTAAATAATTAGAGTTGTGGCTTCATGACTTCAAGAGCTCTTGAAAAAAAAACTAAAATGGTTTATACTTTTAAAATGTAACCGGATTAATTTGCTCACCCAACATTTAAACGCAAAATCAAAATTAGAGTCGCTATGTGGTCACAATGTTGCCTTGAAACGTCGCAAATATTGGACCTTCTCCTTGTGTTCAGTTTTTAGGGTCTACTCCATTGCCCCTGAATGGGTGTGGCATAAGTATACCCGCAGGCAGGTAGGCGTGAGGAGCAGGACTGCCTCCGTACTGCGTTGTTTCTGTTTGCTTTTGATAATAAGGCGCTAGTCCATAATTTGTCGGAGCAGCCACGGCAAGAGTATATAGTGGCTGTGCGATGGGCTGTTGAAAGTACTGTGGATGGGTTTGCAGTGGGGGAGCAGAGCTGTAGTTCCATAAAATCATATTATTGTTCATTTATTATTTATTGTCTAGTGATTAAATAAATTCATAATTATATAAATAATATAAGATTTTTATATTATAACTTTAGTACCTTGATGACCTGGATACGCATAAGTTGGAGGAGATTGGTGGAATCTTGCGACTCTAGTCTACATAATACAAATAAAGAAATTTTTATTTTATCTAATTACATTTTTAAAAATTAATTAGGTTTAAAAGGTTTACTCAAGGATATGGACAATTTGACCAATTTCTTATTCTTGCTACTGTATGTCATCTCTATCGCTACACTGTGCGGGTACAATGCAAGTATGGTAGCACGACTAAGAAATTGGTCATTTGTTTTTTTACCACATATCAAAAAACATGGAATTATAAAACTTAAACAGACTTTCAGCTGACTACGTTCCTGGCATGAATGAGGTCCGTCCACAATTTACATACGGGGACGATAATTTGTCAGAAAGATCTCTCATGTTAAATTCTTTTATACCTACCTGGAAGTAGGGAGCAGGTGAAGGTTAACCTGGTGTTTACTGAAGGGTATGGAGTGGGTGAAGGTTTACCTGGTATTTACCTTAGGGTAGGGAGCTGAAGGTCGACCTGGTATTCACCTGGGGGTAGGGAGCAATAGGTTAACATGGTATTCACCTGGGGGTAGGGAGCAATAGGTTAACATGGTATTCACCTGAGGGTAGGGAGCAGGAGGAGGTTGACCTGTCAGCACCTCGGCAGTTGCTTGGGGGTAGGGAGCAGGAGGAGGTTGACCAGTCAGCGCCTTGGCAATTGCTTGGGGGTAGGGAGCAGAAGGAGGTTGACCTGTCAGTGCCTCGGCAATTGCTTGGGGGTAGGGAGCAGGAGGAGGTTGACCTGTCAGCGCCTCGGCAGTTGCTGAGTTGGCGGAATTTCCAGCAGCTGACCTTGCCTTCAGAAAAAAGAAAGAAAAAAAATGATTTTTTCATTTAACCTTGTTATACAACATTTGTTTTGCTTTACAATGAAATAAATATAAAATTAACTTTTCAAATCCTGATGGTTAAGTTGTGTCGACATTAATTGATGATAGGAAACCACCCCAAAATCTAAGAAGAAATAAATATATATATAATAAAGCTCTTTGCTCATATATATGTTAGCTCTATCTGGAAAAACTGCTGGACCAAATTGGCTGACATTTTGTAGGGAAACTATGGGTATCCCGAGGGTAATTTAGGCTTAAAAATCGATTTTTTTTTTCTTCAAAATTTTTATTTTTTAAGTGTGTTCTAGTTCCACGCCCATCTTCTATTTCAATTGTGAACTTTTCTTTGTTTACATTGTAAAACAAAATTTTGTGGATTTTATAAATTTAAAAAAATCAAATTTTGTTAGGTACAAATTTTTGAAAATTCCATTATCCATTAACCTTTCCTGGGGTCTCTGAGGTCCCTCAATAAAATTGGGTCCGATCGGTTCAGCGATGTTGACTTTTATTGGATACAAACAGACAAAAAAAAAAACAGACGGTGAAAAAAGTATAAAAATAAACAGAAAAGTAACAATAAACATTCTGGAAATTTTAAAGGATGAAATTTGTTAAGAGTTAAATATTGTTTCCATGGCATCTCTTGTAGTGCTTATAAATAGCTGAACTGAGTCTAAAACTAAAGAACGAAAAGTTTTGACTTAAATTTTAAGTTCATGTTTAAATGCCACTTCTGACTTAATTTAAACCTGAACTTTAACCGTGAGGTTAAATATTTAACCCTGTGGTTAAATATTTAACTCGCCGAAATCGACGAGTTAAAATTCAAACTCAGGGATAAAATCTTGAAATCCCGCAATCCCTTCTTGTCTATCATCATTCAGTGGTAAGCGGAATTCAACTAATTACGATATATATAAAAGTAAAAACCTTGATTTAATAAATTTCACGTGTTAGATTAATTAATGTTTGCACGTAAACCCAAAATACGGTTGTAACTGAAAATGTGTTATGTTTTCCGTCACGTAAATAATTTCAAATTCAAAAAACAGCTGATTACCGAATACCGAAACTTACGTAATAAATATTTCTCGGTAAATCCTTTTCTCTGATTGGTTCAGATTTTTCCCGGGAAATTCAAATTTAAAACTGAGAAAGTTTAATATTTAAGTAGTTATTCATTATTTTACAGAACTTTTAACCCCGAACTTTAAATTCGCGCATTCTTTAGTTTTAGACTCTGGTATCATAATTCTATAACATATTCATTGTTCATTGTTCACATTCTTCAAAATTAAGTTTCATTCCTTAAATCATTTAATAGAAAAATTAAGGTATATTTATATTAGATTTTAATGGAACAAATTGTTTAATATCTTTTCAAATCAAAGATAAGAATAAATTGAAGAAATCATTTCTTTCAACTGTACCTTTAAGCAAAAACGACAGGAGTATTGATATCTGTTTTCTTTCAAAGGTATCTGCTTAGCATGTCTGGTTACTTCTAGAAGTAGAATATTGCAGTTAGAGGTACATTTCTTAGATCCATACAAAATATTGGATGATATGAAAAGGAAATAATTGATTCAAACATGGATGTTTTGACAATCAGAATTTTTCTTACATTTTTACAATTAAAAAAAAATCTTTAAAGTCATCTCTTCGGAATGAAAAATCTCTTTCAAACTTTTTATTAAAAAACAAGAACGCTACAGAAATAAGAAAAGTCTTTAGTAACAAGAAAAAATACACGAATATTCATTTACATATATGTATATATAATGCTTCTCTCTAATTTAAGGTATGGAATTCAAACTTAACAACACTGAGACATATAATAGGATTTACATGAAAAGAAAAGGACCTCTCTTTTTGAATAAAGTAGAAAAAGACTTCTCGTCTAAGGGAATGAAAAATGAAGGAGGATTTTAAAAATTGAATTTGCACTCTTTGCTGAACTGATATGCACCATAAAATTGTCTTATGATTCTGTAATGAGCCCAAATTTCTGTAAAAAATTGATATTGTCGATTGCTCCCTCTAAAGAAAAATTCACATTTTTGCATTTACTTATATTTGTTGGATACCTTTAACATTTGAAAAGAAATGGTTACAATAGAGACATTTCAGCCAATAATTCTTAGACTTGCATTTACCCTAAAATATTAATTTGGTAATTATTTTATTTACACTAGTGCATAATGAAGAGCTTAGAGATATTTCATATTTACAAGCTTTTTTAATAACTGTACTAAGAATTCAAAAGCAATCTTTTTTATTTAATACATCCTTTTAATTGGATTTCTTACATCTTTTAACTCTTTTTATTGGCAGACCAAAAATATGCTACTTTTGATAACACTTGCTCTAATCTTATTTAAAGGCTTTCTTTTATAAACTTACGATACTTAAAACTTATTTAAGTTGATCACCTTCTGTAATTTGTTGTGCTGGTTTAAATTTTATATGTTGCTGAACATTTCCTCACATATAAGACACTGGAGTGCCGTAGATTTAGTAAAACGTCTTCTCTGAAATATGTTATTGTGTTTGGAAATTTTTTTTTTTTATTAAATAGACACTAGACAGGGTATGCAGATTTTATAAATTTCTTTAAATGGTTTGTAAATAATATAAAATAATCACATTTAACCTTGTGTTCTTTTATACAACCAGGACAGCTCATACAATTTCCCTAGAGAAAATAATAATTTAAATAAATATTTATTTGTTGATCATTTTCGGAACTAAACCTGGATGATGTATCTGGATGAACAAAACCTGGATTATATTTAGATGAACTAACCCTTCTTGAGAAAAAAATTTTTTTTTCAGTAACCTCTACATGCTATAAATAGATGTGAATATCCTGAGGAAAACATTGAGTGATTTATCGGATATGAGAGAGATAAGGGCGTCCCAAACTAATAAGCTATTTAGTAGGTTACCTTGCTTCTACAAGTTCTCATTTCTCTTTGATCAAACAGATTTGTAGGACCAGTTTCCTCAGGTGTTGTATGAGGACTAATGGAAATTGTGTTTTCATCAGTTGTGTGAGTAGGAGGAGCAAGTGAAGAACTCGTTTCTTTCTTTCTCAGCTTCTTTCTCGTTTCCTCAGTTGTTTTAGGAGGAGGACTAATAGAAATTGTGTTTTCATCAGTTGTGTGAGGAGGAGGAGCAAGGAAAGAACTTGTTTTCTCAGTTGTTTTAGGAGGAGGACTATTAGAAATTGTGTTTTCATCAGTTCACTATTAAGAAATTTCAAATTTTCATCTACCAAAATTTGTTAGAGCACCAGACTCAAATACACCTTAGCAGAATCATTCGTCAAATCTTGTTGAATCTATTTTCAGTCGCCTTAATTCAAAGTTTGTTACATGATCTATCAACCAGTGTTTGTCCGCTCGCTGTGGCGACCGAGCCACGCCTCCACATAATTATCTCACAAAGTTTGTATCATGTCGATTCAACCAGCGACACTGCGCTGTTTAAAAATTAGCATGCGTCAAAATTTGTTGAATGTCCCTTCAACTTACTGCGCAACTATGTAATAAATGGAACGTTTGATTTCAGAAAAAAATTTCCAGGAAAATACTTTTTTTAAGCTATTGATGCCTAGATGTCATTGTCAGAGAGGAGTATGTATGATTAACTAAGGTACCCTCAAAACATTTATCAAAAATGTGGAAGTTAACATCGTTTTTTAAACTTAAAAGAACATAATCTAAAAACCAGTGCTTAGGATCCGTTGGATCCACAAGATTTTGGCTTCCTGGATCCGGATCCGGAAAAATATGCGGATCCACGGATCCCGATCCAAGGGGCAAAATATCAACTAAAAACTACAAAAAAAAATTTAATCTCAAAAAAGAGAGAATATAAAAATTTCCTAATTTCTGAATGGTTAAACAACTTTTAGCATGAAAATAAGCGAAAAAAATAAGATATAAATTTAATAAAAAATTTCAGTAAATTTGTAAGAAATAACCTGGATCTGGATCTGGATTCGGTTCCGGATCTGGATCCATTTTTTTACAGTGCGGATCCAGGATCCGGATCCGCATCAAAATTAGTTGGATCCTAAGCACTGCCAAAAACTAAGAACAGGATTTAAACAGTTGTTTGAGCTTGAAAGACAAAGATATTTTAGTTTTTCTATCTGAAAATTGATTATTTTCGAATTGTGCAGATTTGTGAAGAAGAGACATGAAGGAAGTTATCAGAATTAAACATGCATCAAGATACAAACACGACAATATCCTTTGTATTCATGTATGTATGGCTGGACCAAATTAGCTAAACAAATTGAGGAAACCCATGGGTGAGAAAGGCTACATTTTGTAATATCTTTAAAATTCCATGGGTACTACATCTCTAATCATGGTTTATTACCAAAGGAGGAGTATTTATCACTATGGATAATATAAATCTGGGCAACGCCAGGATCCAAGCTAGTAGGGATATCTAATTCATACTCAACTAGTGGATTTTGAAAATTTTATGGAAATTGAAACTTGTTTGCAGATTTCATAAAAAAAATTCACGGACTTTCAAAAAATTTTTACAAAAAAAAACTTTTAGCGCAATATTTTAAATTTTAATCATTTATAATCCTTCCCTGGGGCCATTCAAGATCCCACAAAAAATTTGGGCCTGATCGGTTCAGCTGTTTTGACAAACAAACAGACAGACAAGCCAAATTTATAAATATATTTTGAAAATCCGCGCACTTTTTTTAATGAAATCTGCGAACAAAATTCGATTTCCAATAAATTTTCAATATTCATGAAATTTGTTCATGAAATGTCTGAACTTTTTTTGTTTTTGTTTTAAAATGTACACAAAGAGAACATATTCACAATTTAAATAGAATATTAAAAAAAACATTTTTAAAGATGATTAAAAGCATTTTAAGTAAACTATTTCAATTTTTTTCTGGATAAAAGAACATTAAAACCAAATCTGATTAAATAAAAATTAAGGATGCTGCAGATCTGTTGAAACATTCGAAGGATAAGCGTAATTTCAAGTGACCCTCTATTAAAAAAGGGTATGGCCGAATCACAAAGGTACCCTTGAAACCTTCATCTGATAATGTGGAAGATTTATTTAGCTTTTAATTATCTATTGCTTCTGGAGTAAGAAAATCCACTAATGAAAATACTTAGTTTACAAAAACATTGATATAAATCACACTTAATCGGAAAAAGCTTTCAGGGTACCATTGTGAATCGGACATGACACTATCAATTGAGGGTTGCATGAAATAACGTTAAAGGTCCCTTAAGAGCTAAATTAAAGATTTACCTACTACTATCCAGTGAGCACGGCAGCTGTTTCTGAGCTTTCAGCTTTTTGCTCTGCTTTCTCCAACTGTACTTCTTTCTTCTCCAGGAGCAATCAGAGGTTTGTTAGTGGAGCTATAGGTTTATAGCTGCCCATTCTAAGTTCAACTAGACTTGTCTTGCTGTCTTGTAATTCACAGTCATTACAAATAGACAGTGGGTTTGAACTGTATAAACTCCTGACTTGGCGGTCGCAGGCTTAAGGAACCCGTGGCAACGTGCTCTCTACGAATACTACTATTAGCAAAAGATAAAATAACAGATAGTTATAACATATTTGACAAATTATGAACTATAACTTATGGCAACGACAAAAATATCCCGAATTAAAAATTAAAAAATAAAGAACATAAAATTAAATCTATAGTCATGTTAACCAAGGAATTGAGTTTGCACCACAAACTGTTATTTTCTGATACTTTTCTTTTTTTCAACCCAAATTCGTAGACCTCAGATAGTTAAAAATATTAATTCTGCGAGATAATAGGTCTAGGTTTGAAATAGCAAAGGTTTATTATCAGGATTCTAAGATAGGGATAAGAAAATACGCTAAAGATATTCTTTACTATAGCAACTAATTTAAGGCATTTACACCTCTATTCGCTCTCAGAGTTGATGTTTACCTAACCCACAAAAAAACATTCACCATGACAATTTAAAGGTTTATAGGAGAATATAATATGAAGGTTTTAATAAAGCATATTTTTGTTTATATAATAAGTCAGTGGTAGGCAATATACGAGAAATAAACTGCTTTTTAAGAAAATATGAACAATTAGGTAAAGATTAGATGAAGAAGCAAGGATTCACGCCATCCAACTATTAAAACCAAATGTTTACCTTGAGACATCTATCACTGTCAGCTAGCAAAGTTCAGGTCTCCAGTATGTATCGCTATCAACATTAATCCGATTATCCGCGTATTAGTCTATTAGAGGAAAAATGGCCGCAATCTGCTGCCTGCACCATGTAGGGTAGGACCGTAGGAATGAGTCTGAAATCTGTCCCCTTGAGTCATTGGGTCGTTTCATCACGTGATGTCATACGGCTACTCCATTGGCTGAGTCTTATTCACTGCCATTCCTGATGCTTGCACATGCGTGAAAGCATGCTGGGTTAAAACTTAAAATTTATCTCTTTTTGAAATATTTTTCACTCCAAAATCTTCATTAGCTCCATCCGTCGCACTTTAAAAACGTATTAAGCTACATTTAAATGTTTATCTATGAAGGGTAACTTGATTTTGGTGTCACTTTTGAAGCACAGAAATTTGCGTGTATGTTCAGCTGATCTTAATATACATCAAAGTTGATCTATCTATCCCGTTTAAACGATTTAAAATATGGAATTCAATATATGCATTGTCAGGCTGTTATATTTAAATCCAAACTTTAAACATTCCTATAACAGATTGAATGTTTGTTAAAGGTTTAAAAAGTATGCTTGTATCTAGCTTGTATGTAACTAGTACATGTTGTCTTAACACTGGACTTTCTGAGACTGGCAGTCAAAACCCCGCTCGACCTGCCCCACAACCATGTCACGTGATTATCTTCCTTGAAAAGGAGTTCCGACGGAGCTCCTCTTTTGGAGAATTCTCCTCAAACGGAGGGAACGAGGAGGATTCTCTACAAGAGGAGGAAATGAGGAGAACCATCCGTTTTTGGTGGAAGAAAGGAGTACTCCACTTGAGGAGTAATAGCAGAGCTCACCTTGAAAGGAATTCCTCCGGAATTCCGTTTTTGGTTGACTCTACAAGAGGAGGAAATGAGGAGGAATCTCCATTTTCGGTGGAAAAAAGGAGTCCTCCTCTTGAGGAGGAGAAGAGGAAAGTGGAGTAGGTTTTCTTGCTGGGGAATAAACGTCAAAATGTCTGAACTGATCAGGCCCAAATAAAAAAATGTGCCTCCATCAAAATTCGACTTTTATCAAATATTTTTTTTATAAAATCCAGAAACTTTTTGTTTCTTTTTATTTTACAGTGTTCACGAAAAAGAAAATGTTTACAATTAAAATAGAAGCGTGCCCTGAAAGCCTAGTAATATATAACCTTGAATGAACAAAATGTATCTTGACTACCTTTCAGTAGATGTAAATTCTTGGAATTTACATTGTCCACATAGACACATTGCCTCTTCTGGGTCAGGCAGCTCTTTGCTGTCAAGAGGTTCAGATTGATTATGAGGTTGAGGTTCGGTGGATTATCATTTGAACTACTGCCGTTTGAACTATGGTACATTTGATCTATTCTTCGTTTGAACTATTGTTCATTTGAACTACTAACATGATGTCATATCCTGTAGTTTAAATCAACACATTTCTTGCTCATTTAAACTATTTTTCTACCCCAATTCAGTTATAAGAAGTTATAGTTCATGACAATTAAAATAGTTTAAATTAACAAAAAAATAGTTCAATTAAACATAAAAATAGTTCAAATGAACATAAAAATAGTTCAAATGAACATAAAAATAGTTCAAATGAAATAGTTCAAATGAAAAAAGAATAGTTCAAATGAATTTAAAAATAGTTAAAATGAAAAAAAAAATTGTTCAAGTGAACATAAAAAAAGTTCAAATGAACATGAAAATAGTTCAAATGAAAAAAAAATAGTTCAAACGAAATAGTTCAAATGAAAAAAAAATTGAAATGAATTGAAATATAGTTTAAATGAAAATAAATAGTTCAAATGAAAAATAAACAAAAATTTCAAATAAAATTGTTGCCCCTTTATCTGTCACCTCCTTCGGGGTAATGTTACATCGTCTATATACGCAACATCCCCCCTACTGAACTTCTGACCTACTAACTTTCTGACCAACTGCAATATCGGACCTACGCCAGCTGTTTATTTTAGTATTATTTGAGGGTTAGGTTAGGTAACTATTTTTTTTGTTCAGTTTCCACGGAAGTTACGTTAAGTAACGTTATTTAACGTAACAATGCACGTATAGTTATGTACATGAACCTAACTTTTATGTCAATGAACCCTTAACATTTAAGCAGCTTTCACAAAAGAAACCCCAAATATGGGCACAGTTTTCACGGAAGTAACGTTAAGTAACGTTAATTAACGTAACTCAAAGTATGGTTCCGTGCATGAACCAAACCATACGTTAATGAACCCTAAATATGGAAGCAGCTTTCACAAAAGTTAGGTTGAGTAATGTTATTTAACGTAACAATGACAATATGTTTACAAAAAACCAAAATTTGATTTTTATGAATCCAAAATATATGCTCATTTTTCACCAAAGTTACGTTGAATAACATTATTTGACGTACCAAAGAACAAAACCAAACACATAAGTACTTACCTAATGTTCTGATGAGAACACATATGTTCTTACCTATTATTTTGTAGAGCACTATGTAGAGCACTTGTATGTACTTTTGTAGAGCACTATAGTACTTACCTATTAATCTGTAGGAAACACTATGTAATAAACTTGTAATGTAAAAAATACTTTGTACTTGCCTAATTTTTCTATAGAGAACACTATGTTGAGAACACATTGGTACTATTTTCTTAGTTGCATATTCAGAAAATACTGTACAAAAGATATTAATATGATCAGTTATTGAGGAAAAGGATAAAAATATACCAACAAATAAATAGTAAATATAAAAATCACGGTACTTCTATTAAACATATTTAACATCAAATTCAGTGATGGTTAATTATTTCTGTTAAATTCTTGTTCCAGCTTTCGTTGATCGTTGATTATTCCATGTGACATTTGTTCGAAATTTAACAAACATAATGACGCATAAAATAAAAAACTTCGTTTTTTGTTCTTCTGCTGCAGCTGATGTGAGGTAAACTGTGACTGATGTGTTTGTTGGTATGTGACTCGCAAGTAACTGGTCTGACTGGTGAATGAAGTGAGTGACCGCCCTGACTCAACACTCAACAGTAAGCGGACGCGGTACTTATAAGGCTACCGGGTGTCCCATGAAACATGACAGTTGGTAAATAGTTTAGAATGTCTTTTTCCATAATTTGTAAAAAGATAATGAAGCAAGATTTTTTAACTAAAAATAACGGTTTATTAAATGTCATGTTTCGTGGGACACCCTGTAGCAGCTAAACCTGATCGAGCACGCTCCAGCTGAGGCACTCTACTTCAACCAGCAACAGGGGTAATTTACGCTAATATATTACGTAAATTTAAAGTTCAATATAAACCTAAAACTAACGTTACCAACCTTCGTAAAGGTACGTAAGCTTACGTTATATAGATAACATTTACGTTATTTAACATTCTATAACGTTACAATTGTTGGTACGTTCCGTAACGTTGAATTACGAAATGGTTTAACGTTAGTCACGTAAGATGGTTTATAGGGGGGAGTAGTTCATATGAGATAGCATCTGAGGTTCAGACTCTGGATCCGATGGCAATGGGTCATCTATTAGTTAAATTGATAATTTTATACTTTATAGACTATTAAAGTATCATCCATTTGTCTAATTTTAATTAAATTGTTATTAGAATTGCACATTATTCCCTTAATTTAATTTTTCCTCATTTTAAATAATTTTCAACAGTTCTCAATTAGCCTAAGGATTCTGCAAATGAAACTGTGGGCGTAATTATATGCGGCCCTCTATTTCAAGAGATTGATAAATCTCTAAATGGACTGTGTATAAAGTTGCATGTTCGATTCACAATGTTACCATTAACAGCAGTCTTTAATAAAACCATATTTTCATGTGACACTTCATTTAAAGAAAGACATGCATAATTTACCAATCTCTTAAACCAATCAGCAGGTCACTTTTATATGAGAAACCCAATAGAAATAGAATATCAAAAACAGAAAAGTGCTTTATTTATTCAAAAATCAACAACAACAAAAAAATCAAAAATATGATGCCACCTCCCTGATGCGCCCATGATATATAGAAATTTGTATAAAACCTCGTTTTTATAAGAAATATTTAATTGTTATTACAAAAATGTTAATACAATCTCTGGGGATATTGCCGTACTTCACAACAAGAAAGATTGAATATATGTAACTCCCGGGGAAATGCATGTACAAAATTAATACGGGTCTGGAGGAGAAGAGCTCCAAAAAAACCAAAAAGCATTATGCATAACAATTACTTAATTAATGACTTACCTCTGTTAGGATCCAGCTTTCTCATGTAAATACTGGATGCAGCAATTTCAGAATCCGAATGCCTTTTGAGAATAATACCTGAATGTATAACATCCGTCCTATGATACTTTGGACCTATACCGTGCGTGGTTTCTTACCAAATTCTAGATGTTGTTGGTCCAATGAACTATATGTCGGATACACTCTAAATTGTAAAAAAGTTAGTGTATCGCCACTTACTGTAGGTGGGTTGATATCAGTCTGTTGAACCATACCTTATGTAGATCAGATAAACTGCATTTGTAGTTCATATGAACAACCTTAGCACTAGTCTGACATTAAAAATGTGTACATCCGACCTACAAAATGTTATGCATACGACCTACAATAAGTGTATGTACATCTGACCTACAAATTTGTGTGTAACTGGAACGCCGATCCTTAGTAGCAATAGCAATAAAGTTCCTCCGCACGTAGGTCGGATTAACAAAATAAAATGTACATCAGACCTATACTGCTGTCATAGTTCATTGACGGTCTGACCTAAAGAGCGATTTATGAAACCTCCCCCCCACCCTCTTACCAATTTTGTACATGACCTCTTTTTTATATGCAATTGGGGTCTGTCCTAGTGAACGATTTTGGACCCCCCCCCAAGCCCCCCCCTATCAATTTTGTACATGCCCAAATTAGTATTTATTTAGCATTATTTAGGGTTAGGTTAGGTTAGGACACTTTCTGGGCCGAGCGCTGCGGCTAGGTTGGGCTCGGGGCCGAGCGCTGCTGCCACGGGTTAGGTTATTTGAGACACTTTCTGTGCCGAGCGCTGCAGCTAGGATGGGCTAGGGGGCCGAGTGCTGTGGCCATGGGTTAGGTTAAGTTGAAACACTTTCTGTAAGATCCATGTACAAAATTAGGAATATACCTGCAATTGATTATAATTATTTATTTTTCATTATTTTAGAGTTTTAAAGTTTATGACGATTTCTGGGCTGAGCGCTACGGCTTTGACAGACTGGTGAGCCGAGCGCCGGGCGCATTGCGGCCATAGGACCAATTTTTACAAAAGGGGGGGGGAGGGGGGTTGGTCCAAAAATCGATGTCTAGGAAATTACCAATTTGAGTCGTAAATAATCCATTCTATATACATTATACAACCCTGACTATCATACATGTTTTCTTTTAACATGCATAAAAATTAACACAGTTAAATAATCACGGACTTTTATATGCAAGGGTGGAATGCTTTATTCCCGTAACACTATAAATACAAACTCCAAACTACATAACTTTGTTGATGTATCTTCACCGCTAGTGCGCAGTTGAAAATAATGCCGCACACCGTTAAACCTTTTCCAAAAATCCGGTTTGAAATTCGCGAAATCAGGAGTCGATAAATAGGGACTGTTCACAACATGACTAAAATAAATTTAAAATAAAATATATTTCCTTTATTTTAATAATGACAATTAATTTTTATTTTCTCAAAATGTTCCTCACCTTGACTTTTATATTTTTAATATATAACTTTTTTACATTTTATGTCGTCGTTAGTTAATAATTTAAAAAAAACTCATTCTGTAAGATGACTGTCCACAATTCAGGAGTTTTGAACGTCGAATTTGCCCTCAAACTCAGGATTTACAGATCTTTATATGAATGTATGTATATGTAAGTTTTATATGTATCAAATGAATCCTAATGAAGCTTTCCACAACACTGTGTCCTCAGTTCAACTACCTTACATAGCCAGTCACTCCCTTTAAAGGGAGTGACTGACTATGTAAGGTAGTTGAACTGAATATGCAGTGTTGTGGAAAACTTCTTTCGGATTCATTTGAAACTTTTTAAAGATCTGTAAATCCTGAGTTAGAGCGCAAATTGGACGTTCAAAACTCCTACTTTGGGGGTGGATACGTTTTCAGAATTAGTTTTTTTAAATTGTTACCCAGCTAACTTTCGATCTCCGCCGTGGTTTGGGCTCCAGATTTCCGCTATATCTCCTCTTTCGTAGGTGCGATGGCGAAGTAATTATGTACCACCAATCATAGTATATACTCCATATATATCTCCGCCGTAGATACTCTGTCGAAGGTGTGAGGGTGGAGTAATTACGTACTCCATAGTATATACTCCATATTTCTGATATATCTCCTCTATCGTAGGTGCGATGGCGAAGTAATTACGTACCACCATAGTATTTACTCCATATATCTCCACTGTAGATACTCTGTCGAAAGTACGAGGGCGGAGTTATTACGTACCTCCATAGTATATACTCCATATTTCTAAAATATCTCCTCTGTCGTAGGTGCGAGGGCGGAGCATTTATGCACCTTCATAGTATATACTCCATATATCCCCGCTGTAGTTCCTTTTTAGTAGGTGCGACAGTGAAGTGATCAATATACCGCCGTAGTATATAATCCATGTTGTCGCTGTCGTATATACTAAAGAGGAAATCAAAGTAACTAAATCAAACATTTGAACTGTTAATTTTTTATCAACCCGCGCAGCAGCAGTACACTCATGAGATTCAGTTACTCTCAAACTCTTCAACATGAAACACCCATGTGAATCTATCCCGTGTGATATTAATCCAACCAAGGAGCCTGTTGTTAATCCAACCAAGGAGCCTGATGTAAATCCAACCAAGGAGCCTGATGTGAATCCAACAAAGGAGCCTGATATGAATCCAACCAAGGAGCTTGATGTGAATCCAACCAAGGAGCCTGATGTGAATTCAACCAAGGAGCCTGATGTGAATTCAACGCAAGGAGCCTGATGTAAATCCAACCTTGGAGCCTGATGTGAATCCAACCTTGGAGCCTGATGTGAATCCAACCAAGGAGCCTGATGTGAATCCAACCAAGGAGCTTGATCCAACCAAGGAGCTTGATCCAACCAAGGAGCCTGATGTGAATCCAACCAAAGAGCCTGATGTTAATCCAACAAGGAGCCCCATTGTGAATCCAACCTTGGAGCCTGATGTAAATCCAACCAAGGAGCCTGATTTGAATCCAACCAAGGAGCCTCATGTGAATCCAACCAAGGAGCCACATTGTCAGGGGCGGATACAGGATTTAAGTGAGGGGGGGTAAGATTTATTAGGAACCAAAATATTCAGAATTAGGGGGAAAAAATCGTCCAGCAGGAGAAAATTTTTTTGACTTAAAATACTCAAAAAGAGTCAAAATTAGTGACTAAAGACTAAAATACTAGATTTTTAACTTTTCGCACATTATAGTTTATTCAGACAGATATTTTCCCGTCAGGACATTTGGAGGAAAGGTTATTCATGGTCTAAATTTGGGTTATTAATTGTATACATGATAAAATGGTAAATGAAGACTCTCATAATTATACAGTTCTCTCCAAAATAAAATGGTAAGTATTGACTACTTTTCAAAATATACACCACAGTGCTTCCCAAAATAAAATAATAATAATTGAAAACTTCTCAAAAATATACAGTGCTCCCCAAAATAAAATAATAAGCGTTGAAAACTTCTCTCAAATATACAGTGCTCCTCAAAATAATATGGTAAGCATAGACGACTTCTCTTAAATATTCAGTGCTCCCCAAAGTAATATGGTAAATGATGACTACTTTTCATAAATATACAGTGCTCACCAAAATAATATAGTAAGCATAGACGACTGCTAATAAATATACAGTGCTTTCCAAAATAAATCTTCTTTTCTCACTTTCTCTTTCTTCCTTTTTTTTCTCTTCTTATTTCTTCCTTCCATTTACAGTAACATACAATAATAAAATGGTGAAGTGAAGACAAATTTATTTAATATGCAATCTTTTTTCAAGAAGCACTTATATTTATGAATGGTAATCATCATTTACCATATTATTTTGGGGAGCACTGTATATTTATGAGCAGTCGTCTTTGCTTACTATATTATTTTGGGGAGAAATTAGGAACAAAATTAAAGGATTAGGACAGGGATTTAGGAACAATAAAAAGATTGTTCATGAATTAGGAATGTAGAATGTAGACATCGGTAGTATATACTACATCGTATGTACGACAGATCTTGGTGGGTGCCGTTTACTATACCGCCAGGACCTACATCGGACATGATGATCGGAGCTCCGCCCAACTCTGGCGAAGCCTGTCGTATAAACGAGGCAGTATAACCGAAATCGGTTATTTTGCTAGCTGGGATAAAGAACGACAACGAAAAATAAAGTAAAAATTATACAGAAAACTAATTAGATGGTTAGGAACATATTTCTCAACAGAAATTTGTCAATAAATCAATGCTAAAAACCGATTTTCGTTTTCATTATTATATTGAATTTCTTATTTTCTTTGAATTTATTCACAGATTTCTACAAATTTTTCAAATGTCGTCTTTTTAATAATAATTCTAGAAAATCTGCAGAAAATCTTTGTGAATAATGAGAAAATAGAAACTAATAATTGAACAAGATTACTTATTTTCAATGATAAGATTATTTTTTTCCTATACATGATGTCTGTAGTTTATTGTAGATTTTTTTTACATGTTATGTCGTCGTTATTCAATAATTTAAAAAAGCTAATTCTGAAAACGGATCCACCCCCAAAGTAGGAGTTTTGAACGTCGAATTTGCGCTCAAACTCGATTTACAGATATTTAAAAAGTTTAATATGTCTCAAATGAATCCGAAAGAAGTTTTCCATAACACCTGCATATTTAGTTCAACTACCTTACATAGCCGGTCACTCCCTTTAACTTATTAAGATTCATTCATTGGCTTATTTTTAAATGTCAATATTAGCATGACAAAGATGAGATTAAAATTATTTTTAAATTTTTTTAATCCAAGCTGGAAGTTATTACTAATCTGAAAAAATTAACATGAAATCCAAGTTCTTATCTTTCATTTTGTTTTCAGGTTTTTGGTCTCGGCATGTTGGAGAGATCTCTCAACCTCCTGTAGCAGTTCCTATACATCCTGCTGAGCACTATCATCTTCACACTAAACCAGTCCCGGACCTGCCTCCGGATACACCTGTAGTCAGGGACCCGGACGCGTTTATCTACTTCAGGGAGAACGAGGGCAGATTTCTAGCAGGAGGGTTTGAACCTATTGTAAGATATTTTTTATTATTTAGAGGAATTTTGAAATTTGAAAATAATTTCTTCAAATGTTATGATTAAGGACACCATATTTAGCATTTTGGGGAAATTTATTTGATGGAGAGGAACGGGGGGGATGGCGGAGATATACAATATTTAAACAATTATGAATACTGACGAAGTAATTACATCCTGATTGCATTTTCATTCAAAATGAAGAAAAGTCTAAATTGTTGTCAATTATTTCCTTTTAAAAAAGTGGTTACTCTCAAAAAGCTCTAATTCTCTAATGCAACCTTTGATATATCATATTTAAACTGAATATTAAAGGTCTATAACATCAGGTATTAGGAAAACTAGAGTTAGAGGCTAGTAATAAGTTCCGTTCTTTTATTCTTGTCTTTTTTGTAAGCTAAACATTGAGGGGTATGCTATAGATGACACAAAAGATCTTAAGTGTTGTCAATTATTTGCCATAAAGAATCAGTTTTCTCTGTTTTAATTCTCTAAATCCCATATTTATTGCAACTTAATGGTGTAAACCTTTGATATTTCAAATAAACTAGTTTGACATATCAAAGGTTTTTCATCAGGTTTCAAAGATAATGGGATTAAAAAACTAGAATTTGTCGGAAGCTCCTTTATTCTTGTTAAGGCTAAACCTGCCTACCAAGATGAGGATCTGCCTAGTAACCGACGAGATATAGAGGAGGACTGGGATCATTTTCATCTTCTTCTGGAGAATATTCTTCACAGGTTGGAATACACTGATATTATCTTCTTATTCAAGAATTGAGATTTATCTATGCATATGGTGAACAGCTCCCACCATGAACCATGTACTGTATAGCACCCTTAATTGGCTAAATTTGTACTCTATGTACTGTAAAGTACTGTATGTAATAATGACCACAATTAACTATTTATACAACTAGCTTGGGAACCCTGCGTTGCACAGAGTACTCATCGTTACTCCCGCCGTTTACCCGCACTTACACGATTTTTACCGGGAAACTAATTTTTCGCTATAAATTCGACCCACTTATCTAAGAATCTCAAAACCAAGCAAAGAACATTCTTGTGGGTCTCCCGAGTTCCCCAATCTAAATTTGAGGCAAATCGGTTCAGTGGTTCCTGAGTTATAATCGGACAAACAAACTTACACCCAAACAGAGATTACAACTGTGAATATATATATATAGATAGATATATTATATACTTAATGCAAGAGTAACCAACATAAACTATATATGTACTTTATGTACTGTAGAGTACCCACCATGAAGTCTGCCCTACTGGAGAGTCTATGTAATGGAGCTGAAGCTTTTTCTCCAGACGGAAAATGGGTTTTAGGAATATATTCAGTTCAACAAAAATTCTAATTTGGTTCACTTTTTATCATGGTTTAACTAAACTTTGTTTTTGTGGAATGGAATTGACGTTCCATGATTCATTTCTTACCACTATATTTAAATTTTATAAAAACTATAATTGATCTTGTTTCAGCCACTAACCAAATATATGTTTTCCATTCTGAACTGAAAAATACAGGACAGGCAACTGAAATCGCAAACTACTATGTGGCGGCGGGTATGCGAAGTAACGGTATTGCCTCCGCCGGCGGTGTGGGAACGATTATAGCGGATTGGATTGTGAACGGTAGACCGCCATTTGATCTGTATGGATTGGATATATCACGTTGTCTCGGTATGCACAACAACAAAAGGTGATTATTATTATTTTTATGTCATAAACTAAATTTCCTTACAAACAAACAAATTCTATAGCGATTTAAAATCTTTCGAACACAATTTAAATTGCTGTAACTTTGTGACTTGAAGGGACAGTTTATGTGTTTATGTAAGTTAGGTGACCTACTATTAACAGAGAGTGGAATATCCGATTCGCAACCTTTAAACAAGGAAGAATATATCATCCCCACTTTTACAGAGACACTCAAATTTAAAATAATTGATTGTAAGGAAAAAGGAGATCTCATTAATCCTTGATCAGATAAAGATTTCGAGGGTACTGCTGTGAATCTTACGTGTCACTGGAGGGTCACTTGAAATAAAGTCAACATTCCCTTCAAAAGTTTTCTGATGTTGAATATTCCAGGTTCCTGAGGGATAGAGTCAAGGAGGTTCCAGGTTTAAACTGTTCCATTAACTTCCCTCATGAAGAGTTTACAACGGGCCGAGCTCTTAGAACTAGTCCTATCTTCCCTAAACTACAGCTAGCAGGAGCACAGTTCGGTCAGGTATACTTGATAGCTCTTAGAACTAGTCCTATCTTCCCTAAACTACAGCTAGCAGGAGCACAGTTTGGTCAGGTATACTTGATAGTTCTTAGAACTAGTCTTATCTTCCCTAAACTGATGCTGGCAGGAGCACAGTTCTGTCAGGTATACTTGATAGTTCTACGAACTAGTCCTATCTTCCCTAAACTACAGCTAGCAGGAGCACAGTCTGGTCAGGTATACTTGATAGCTCTTAGAACTAGTCTTATCTTCCCTAAACTGATGCTGGCAGGAGCACAGTTCTGTCAGGTATACTTGATAGTTCTACGAACTAGTCCTATCTTCCCTAAACTACAGCTAGCAGGAGCACAGTCTGGTCAGGTATACTTGATAGCTCTTAGAACTAGTCTTATCTTCCCTAAACTGATGCTGGCATGAGCACAGATCTGTCAGGTATACTTGATAGTTCTTAGAACTAGTCTTATCTTTCCCAAACTGATGCTTGCAGAAGCACAGTTCGGTCAGGTTTGTATCCCCATAAAGTTTTGGAATAGGAAGGCGACTTTTAGACTTAAGTTATGATTCTAAATAGTCCAATGAACATGAAACTCTGCAAATTGTGCAGTTATCATAGACAGATTTCACTTAGTTGATTTTTAGGCTACTGGTGAAGTTATTTGATTTAATTGATTGATTTGATTTGATTTGATTTGATTAACTAGCCTCAAGATTGATTAAATGTCTTCTTCCTTTTCCACAGTTTTATGAATCGCACTGTATATAATAGACAGCTCTTGCAACTAGTCCTATCTTTCCTAAACTACTGCTCTCATAGTTAATGAGTCCTTGAAGTTAAGATCTGAACTTAAAAACCCCAATTCTATATATGTTTCATGTTTCATATAAATTATTTAATTTCCAGGTTATGGGTTATGAGAGACCAATGTTCTTTAAGATGGCTGCACCTCAATCCCTTGACCTCGGTCTCCTGGGTCTTGACTCTCAGGATGATGCAACCTCTAATCAGGTCAACACCAAATCTTATTTGTTGATCATGACCTCACGTTCTTTTTGATCTATTTTCTTCCTTTTATTTCATTTTTTGCTTCAATTTTATCCTACTTGTTAAACCTTTTAAATATTTTTATTCATTGTTTGACAGATGTGTGCTTAAAGATTTTTCTATCCATGGAAATTGTTATTATCCCTAAGAAAAGTGTTTTTATTTTAGTTCTCTTAAAGATAATGTTTTGTGTTTTAGGGTCAGACATTGAAATTACCGATTGCCAAAACTGAAACCTTTTACAGACCACCATGGTTCCAGGTAATACTTGGAAGTAACTTAGAAGTATAGATATAAGATACAGAAACGCAAGGAGCAGTAACACGAGTGGAAGTAAAAATATAAATATATATATAAGGGACGATTTAGTTAATGTAGACTAGAGTAATGTTGGCTATATAACGAGGGGGGCAGTGAAGAAGTCCTCAATGGGTAATTACCGCCACCCAAACCTGTTTTGCGGCATGCGCGCTCCTCTATTGGTAATCTCCATCACCTCAATTGGTAATCAGACAAAAAAGCGTAACATTAAATCGTTTATTTCTTAGAAATGAGGCCATATTGACCCTGTTAATGGCCCTATGGTGTACAATATTGTTAAAGCTTTCTTTATTGCTACTCAGTTTCGAAAATAAATCTATAATATGCCACATGATGCACTAGAAATGCCACTTGTTAACCCTGTGATTTTTTTTTATAAATATATTTACGTTGTATTTTTCAATAAAAGTTTGAAGAAGAAGAACGTTTTTAATTTCAAGTTTCGCTTCAATAATGTTTGCAGCATTTTCCTCTGATTGTTTTTGTTTTAAACTCCTTATATATCACATCTTTTATGAACGTAATAATAACTATAAATTATGTTAGTTTGAAATGTACGACTCAAATGGCAATCTAATGGCAATCTATGCCCCCCCCCCCCCATCCCCCTCCCCTCTGGATCAGCATTTAGGGAAGCTGTAACTTTCTGTTTTTTTAGGCAGCTGCTGAAGAGTTCCAGGCAACTAGGGAAGCTGTAACTCTTTGTGACTATTCATCTTTTGCCAAAATGGATCTTTGGTCTTCAGGCAGAGAGGTAACTATTTCAGCTTTTTTTCTCCTTACAACTTTCTTATAGTTAAGTACATACTCTTATGAAAACGATTAGTCAAAAAAATAATTTTGTTCTCATTTTGTAGCAATTTGAAATTTTCTTCTCCATTTTGGGTATTTTAACAATTCAAGAGATCACTAAATCTTCTTTGAAAATTATGAATTAATGGAATGTGGCGTGTGGGCTTCTAGTTAGTTTTGATAACCCGTAGATGATTCGTATCTCTAGGTTGTAGATTTTCTGCAGTATCTCTGCAGTAACGACGTTGATATCCCTGTCGGCCATATTGTTCATACTGGGATGCAGAACCAACATGGAGGATATGAGAACGATTGCAGTGTTGCTAGACTATCAGAGAACAGGTTGAAAATAAGATATTTTGGCTAAACTTAAAACTAGGAGGAAAATATTCTTTGACCTAAAGTTGAGATGGTTGGGTTGAAATGAATGAAATGAATTGATCCATAATTTGATCCGTTATAATTTATTTCATCACCTACACTAGTATCTAGATTATTTATATCTTGTTTTATCTTCTTCCTCCCATCCTTTTAGCCCCATGCTTCGCATGGATAATCATTGCTGATAGTCTTCTTAGTGTTAATCGAGACGGGACCTAGAAATCAAAAGTTACAGACTCAGAAAGTATCAAAACTTTTAAAGGAATTTAAAATTCGTTTTTGATATTTATGTTACAATTTACATATAAATCTTTAGTTTTTGTATAAACGTGTTGGGATTGCTGTTGAATATTCCTGATTATTTGATATTATTGATATTTTCTATATTTACCTCCTCCTCTTCAACTGATTCCTCTACTGTTGGTTTCTTTCTATCCGCTTCCATGCTAAATATTTAAATTTTTAAGAACTTTTAAAAATAAAAATTCCATAGACTATATCCATGCCAAAAATGTTTAAGTCTCCATATTGAAAAAAACTTCAGGGAAAAGAGACCAACAGGCATTGTACCCTCTGAGAATAATCTCAAAATATTCCGGTGGTCTTTATTATTCCATCAAATGGTCTTTTTCTGGAGAGTCAGAACTTATGATTTGTGAATCTCGAAATTAAGCATTGAATTTCAACTTGTGCAGATTTACGGATTTAATCTAATTCATCCTCGATGTCCACATTGGATATCGAAATTAAGCGTTCAATATTTAAAAGCTCATATCTCTGGTTTACCTGACTTCATCTTCCAGCTCCTTTTTTCTGTATAATCCTCCACTAGGTTCAAATCCTTCATACTTCATATCCTCCAGGAGTGAGAGTATATCTCTATCTCCAATCCTTCTCTTTAATTCAGTAATCTCACTCTCACACCTTCTCAGTATCTAGAAATATATTATCTATCCAGTATTCTCACTGACACACCTTCTCAGTATCTAGAAATATATTATCTATCCAGTAATCTCACTCTCACACCTTCTCAGTATCTAGGAATATATTATCAATCCAGTAATCTCACTGACACTCCTTCTCAGTATCTAGGAATATATTACCATTCCAGTAATCTTACTCTCACACCTTCTCAGTATCTAGGAATATATTATCATTCCAGTAATCTTACTCTCACACCTTCTCAGAATCTAGGAATATATTATCAATCCAGTAATCTTACTCTCACCTTCCCAGTATCTAGGAATATATTATCAATCCAGTAATCTTACTCTCACACCTTCTCAGTATCTAGGAATATATTATCAATCCAGTAATCTCACTGACACACCTTCTCAGTATCTAGGAATATATTATCATTCCAGTAATCTTACTCTCACACCTTCTCAGTATCTAGGAATATATTATCTATCCAGTAATCTTACTCTCACACCTTCTCAGTATCTAGGAATATATTATCTATCCAGTAATCTTACTCTCACTTTCCCAGTATCTAGGAATATATTATCATTCCAGAGCTGGGAACTTTTGAATGGTGGATATCGGGATTAATGCTTGATCCACTCTTTTTCTTAATCTCACGATTAAATAATGTTTGTACTCCTTTTATTATTAATCTGAAGATTAATTAACCAATCGGGATTAAGGATATCACAATCTTAAGTTTTCAGCTCAGTAATCTTACTCTTACACCTTCTCAGTATCTGGGAATACATTATCAATCCAGTTATCTCACACCTTTCAATATCTAGGAATATAATATCAACCCATTGCTTTACTTATACTCTGCCCTGAGGTCGGGTTTAATTAATGACGAGTATCACAGTAAATTTCTTAACGCTATTCATAACATCCGACGCTTTTTGATTAGATCAAATTTAAAAAATATATTACTGATTGTAGGCACGGACATTAATCAACAATCAACTGCTTTGTTTAGAACTAAATCCAAAAAATGGTTATATGTTATGCTAAATCCAAAAATGTTTATATGTTATGCTAAATAGATTTTAGAATGCTAAAAATATTACCTTGGTGAGATCTTCATTGAAATGTTCTGGGCCAACTATTCCTATCAGATTTGTTCTGAACAATCAATATTTGGGATGGGGGGGGGGGTCCATTGCATTTAATATTTTTTTCAATAGCTTTTTAACGAAGATGGCCTGGTATCTTATTCCCAAATGTTCTAAGAACACGAAAATGCTGTATAAGCCTATTTATTATAGTTATATCTGTTTTTTGGTAGGGTCCACTTTGTTCATTATTTTAAAAACTTTTATTGGATACTACCTTAGTTCTCTCTTTTTAAAGTTAATGGCTTTAGATATAACACGATTATTTAATTACCGTATACTCTGTATATGCCTGTGAACCCTAGCTAGCTGGTCCAGAAGACGACCTTTTTTCTCCAGTGATTCTTCAATATCAAGCTCAAGTTCATTTATTTTAACAACTGCTGAAGTATTCTCATCTTGGCTCAAATATCTTAACAGGGAACATTAAAGGGAGGGTTCACGAATAATTTTTAGGGTGGGAAAGAATCGATTTTACGCAAATTCATAATAGTTCAATTGTTAGATTTTTTGAAATTTCGAAATATATGTAAAATTTCCCATCGATAAACACCGATTAGAAGTGTTTAGCACTAAAACTAAAAAAATGTAAAACTTCAAACTAGCACGATTTCTCAATTTTAGTGTTCATTGAATGGAAATGTTGCATAGATTTCGAAAATGTTTAAACAAAAATAATATTTGAAATATCATGAGAGCTCAGGACCTATGAGATCGTTTTTATTTTGGGTCACCCGGTACAGTGAACATTTACTTGGTATTACCTGACGCTTTCCCATTCCTGCTGCAAGTCATCCTTCTCTACTCCAAACAGACGAACATCACTTTCTGCTTTCTTCTGTTGAGCATCAAGGATCTTAATAGAATCAGATTTTCAGAAGATTACTGTACTTTCCGTAAAAGGACGTTTGTCGTAATTCATCCGTAAAGAGGCTATGGCCGATTAACTTTATCTTATGCATAAATCTGGCAGATATGGTCGTTTTTCAAGCTTATAAAAAAAATTTATCTATAATTTTTGTAGCATATATTAGGAAGTGTCTTATACAGAGAAGCCAAGATTAAGAACATTTAACTCTTAATTGGTAAAACCCATTAATATAGTATTATTCTAAATCAGGCCAGCTATTGGTACCGTTGTAAATCGGACAAATGGAGGGTCATTTGAAATTAAAGTAAAAAGATTAAATTAAACTAGGACCTCAGTTGGTTTGCGGTGCTCTTTTTTCTCGGTGTACCTGAGAAGTGTATCCTTGAGTCCTGAATCTCTCAACTACGTCCTTAATATCCTCAACTCCAGCTGATTTCTTCATCTTCTCAAATGCATCCTCGTAGTTCTCTTCTTCTTCCTCCTCAGAAACATCCGACTGAGAGAATATTCGTATAATCGTTACTAAGGAAAGCTTAACAATGCTTGTGGTTTATTTCATTTTTTATTTTACCGCAAAGCAAACCCACTTTTCAAATTTTAAAAGTTGACTTTTTTCAAACCTGACTTGTTTCATCAAATACTGCGGAACCTAAACGTACAAAAACTATTTAAAATAAGTACTTTTATTTAAAATAGAATGCTTACATGCAATAATTATATTTTAAAATTGGAATAAATGTTTTGTTCCTGAAGTTGAAGAATTGATATCTACTGGTTTTGATGAGAAAGAGCTTCCCATGTTTCTGGTGAGGAATCCGTCAACATGGAGGAATGCTTCTCTTCTCTCAGATAATCTTCGTTTAGTGTCCGCCAGCTTCTTCTCCCGTTCTTTGTGCTCAATCTGGTACCTGGAGTAATTGTAACAATTCTACACCAATAAGATATTATGCTGTACCACCCTCGTAGAAGTTTAAACGTTGTTAAAGGAAGTGACTGGCTATGTAAGGTAGTTGAACTGAGTATGCAGTGTTGTGGAAAACTTCTGTCGGATTCTTTTGAGACATATTAAACGTTTTAAAGACCTGTAATTCTTGAGTTTGAGCGCATATTCGACGTTCAAATCTCATACTTTTGGGTGGATACGTTTTCAGAAATATTTTTTTTAGTTATTTACAGGATTAGGATTTACAGATCTTCAAAAAGTTTAATATGTCTCAAATGAATCCGAAAGAAGTTTTCCACAACATTGCATACTCAGTTCAACTACCTTGCATAGCCGGTCACTCTCTTTGATGAAAGTTTCAGAAAAAGTGTTTCACTCCCAGAATTTTGAATTTGTATCTTAATCACTGAAAAATTTAAAGGATTCTATTATGAATCGAACATGCCTCTCTACAGTGGAAACAAGGAGGGTCACTTGAAATTAAGTCTCTAATTTTATTTATTCATAAATATTTTACAAAACCTAGAGTTTGTCAATATTAAGTTTTTACTTGGTTTCAGCCTCCTTGGCTTCCTGGCGCTCTATTTCTCTGAAGGTAATTGCTTCTTCATAATCCTTCTCAAGGATATCAATCTGAACCTTCTGCTTGTTACATTTCCTGTCCAGTAATCCAATCTGGCTAGAGTAACCGTTCTGCTCCTGGTTCCATTAGATTGTATTAAATCAATTTTAAATTTCTGAGGAAAGGAGAATATTTGTGTTTACCCTTTTTAGGAGATCTTTGATGAAATCATACTTTTTCCGAACCATGTCTCCTTCCATCATTTTCAGATTGGTTTTATGAATTTCATTCTCAAGAAACCTTAATCCAAAAAGTACAAATTATTTTTTAAATAGAAGCCATAGATTATAAGGTGAAACTAGAAAAGAAAGACATATTTGTATTACAACTCAAATTTTTATATTCTATTGGAGAAAGACCAATTTTTGACCATTTAGTCTTGTTTTCGTTCAGATTATGTTTCTAGAAACGGTTCGTTTGCTTATTTAAATCGCAAGAAAATTAAATATCTCTCATTTCTAAAATTCTGGTTGTTATTCGTCGACCAAATTCAATGGAAGTTTAATAAAAAATAAAACCGTCCCTGAAATTACATTCTCCAATTTTGAAAACGCTGTTCTTGTCGAATTTAGCGGGGATGATTCTATTTACTAAACAGTTTCAAGATGAATTTTACAAACCTAGCTTGTTGTTCCTCTCTTGAATATTCCTCAGGGGACTCTTCTCTCTTCTCAGCAATTTTATTTATCTCTGATCTCAGAGTCTCCAGGTACTCCTCCTAGTATTAATATATATATAGAGTCTCCAGGTACTCCTCCTAGTATTAATATATATATAGAATCTCCAGGTACTCCTTCTATTATTAATATATATATAGAGTCTACAAGTACTCCTCCTAGTATCTAAGATCTAAATATTTATTATTATTTATTCGAAGAGAGGCTCACATTAGCCTTATACAGCAGGACTCTCAAAACTTTTTACTGTTTTAACCACCTCAGAATAAGTAGCGTCCATGGGTCTCTCTCTCTTGGTTTAAGGGCCTCAGTGGCAATTTAGTTGTATTTTTGTCAAAAACTGGTGTCACTCTAGATCTTACTTCTCTGTAAAATGTTCCTAGAGCCTTTTTTTTCTCCTCATTCTTCTCTTCCAAGACTGGGACTGCGTCTGGGGTCCAGGGGTTTTGGAAAATGAGAAGTACTCATTTCCTCCTTTACTCCACAGGTTCAACTTAACCTCCAGTCCAGCTTTCACATGGTCCTGGTATACCCCCAGTTATATTCATTGTATGATAGTAGAAGACTGATGAAGATACCTGGTCCCGCCATTTGATTCAGTTCCTCCTATTATCAATATATATAGAGTCCAGTTACTCCTCCTATTATCAATATATATAGAGTCTCCAGGTACTCCTAATAGTAACAATATATATAGAGTCCAGGTTCTCCTCCTAGTATCAATATAAATAGTACTTTATACTTGTTAATTCTTTCTCACCTTCTTCTGAGTTTTATACTTGAGTTTATTCAACCTTTTCTTCAAATCTAGAACCTTGCTGTCTAGGGTCTTCTCTGCAGTATTAGGGCTTAACCTTAAATTAATAAATGTATGGAGGGGGATAAGTAATATTAAATTATGAAGTATGATTCAATGAAATTGTAAAGCCAAATCATTACAATTCTACAAAATTCGTGAACTACTGCAAACTATGACATGAAAAAAAATTAAGTCTTTGCCACAAACTCTAATTTGCTATAAATTCCTATATCTTTGGAATGTTGTAGACCTTAGATATTTAAAACTATGAATTCTGCTAGATCAAATAATCTAAGTTTAAAATATATATTCTCTAAACTATCAGAATAAGAAAATATATGGATTAAAAAATTAGAACTTGTGACAACGACAACATTCCTTTCACAGGATTTTGACAAATACCCAACACAGTGCGTTTTCCGAGTTTGTGCAGAGGAAAAAGGAGGGAAACAAATGTAAATTCTTTTTTAATCAAGTAACTTAAGACCTTTAGAGTACCAGTGTACTTACACTGTTGATTTGCACTGTAGTCTACAGGGTAATTGTGTACTGAGTACATAGAACAAAGCAATCGTCCTATAGCATAAAGTTCATGAATATATAAAATTAATTCATCACTGCTAGTCATTTTAAGAAATCTTGGAGTCAGAAGGGTTCGAATGTCGTCTTTGATTTTTGCACAAACCCTGAAAACGCAATGTGTCAAAGTGTATGACACATTCCTATAAATTGAAATGTACAAACCTCTCAAGAAGAATCTGATCTAGGAGTGGTTTTCTTCTGAAGGGTTTTAGTCGTTTGATTATACACTCCTTAGTAGTTCCACTTCTCATCAGTCTCTCGTGGAAATCCTGATTTCATATTTCAAGTTTTTAGATTTTATACATTTCTCAAAGCTTGGCCATATAAAGTACTGTCGCTGTAAGTTCTTAACAGAACCCTTAAATCACTTTAATGATTAATTATTTTCAAGATGTTGTTTTTCTACCTTAAAGGGAGTGACCGGCTATGTAAGGTAGTTGAACTGAGTATGCAGTGTTGTGGAAAACTTCTTTCGGATTCATTTGAGACATATTAAACTTTTTAAAGATCTGTAAATCCTGAGTTTGAGCGCAAATTCGACGTTCAAAACTCCTACTTTGGGGGTGGATACGTTTTCAGAATTAGTTTTTTTTTTAATTATTAAATATCGACGACATAAAATGTAAAAAAGTTCTACAATAAACTACAGACGTCATGTTTAGGAACATGTTGAGAAAATACAAATTAATCTTATCATCGAAAATAAGTAAACTTGTTCAATTATTAGTTTCTATTTTCTCATTATTCTGGTTTCTCATTATTCACAAAGATTTTCGCAGATTTTCTAGAATTATTATTGAAAAGACGACATTTGAAGAATTTGAAGAAATCTGCGAATAAATTCAAAGAAGATAAGAAATTACAATGAATAATAATGAAAACGAAATAATTGATTTTAGCATTGATTCATTGACAAATTTCTTTTGAGAAATATGTTCCTAACCATCTAATTAGAATACTGTATAATTTTTACTTTATTTTTCGTTTCGCTCAAAAGAATATCAAACATATATCTTATTCATTCTTTATAAGACCAAGCTTTGATGGGTACAGTTGTAAATCTGACATGCAACTCTATAGATAGAGGCTTCAACTTGAAATGACGTCTGCAGTACCTTTGAGTTTATTTGCATAAAAGTTATATGTTACTTGGACCTAACTTTCTTCTGTAAAAATGATTAAATAAAACTTATTATCAGCTAAATTGCTGCTGATTTTACATTTGGATTCGGACAGGATTTTAATCCAACTCTAAAATTGTTGAGATTTATAATTCACCTTTAGTTCTTCTTCTAGAATCTTTTCTTTATTTTTATTCTGTTTTTTCTCTTTCTCAAACTGATGATAGATTGCCTAGAATAAATAAAATTTAAGTTTAAAATATTGGATTTAAAATTTCATGCCCTGTTGTTAAAATCATTTTCCAAAACATATTTTTATAATTGAAAATTGTTTTATAATTTTTGAATTGACAAAAAATTAAATGAAAATGATTTTTGTTTTTAATTACTCTTCGTTTTCCCTCGACCAGTGATATTTTCTTCTTACACTCGCCAATTTTCCTGAAATATATAATTCTAGATTTTAATTATTTTGTACAATTTTTCACACAAAAATCCTGGCTTTAATAATATATGTGCTAATATCATCTTTACAATTCTAATTTAAGATTTCAGTAATTTGGATAACAAGAAGTTGAAAGTGTAAATCGCATTTGTCATTTCTTAGACCTCAATGAATCTGTTAATGTTTAGAATTTTTACCTTAATTTTGGATGAGTTTTAGGATCTTGACCCTCTGTCATTTTGTGAAAACTAGGGTGGATTGATGTTTAATTTTTGTCTTGAAGAAAATATGAATTTCCCCTGAACTGTTTTTGTCTAGCTTGGTTCCTGAAGTGAGGGGATATATATGTCTACTGCCTGAAATCATGCAGTAATATTGTTTGTGGCCTGAGTTTCTTGTTTTTCAACCTCCCCTTCAAAACAATTCTTCCCCTCTCACCCCTTTCTTCCATGTTATCCCTTAAACTTCATATCAATAATCCCCCTCTCTGCTTTTCTTATTTTCACAGTTTTAGTTAACTTGTTAACATTTATTATTTTTAACAGTAAAAATTTCGAAAACTAGTTTAGTTTACGTATATGCTGATGTATTCTATCCATTAACTAGCCTAGTTTAGGTATATGCATAGAGAATAGAATATATAGAGAGGAATTAAAAGAATCTCTCGGTATGAATTTTTTCAGTCCCTTACAGTCTGAAAGGGAGTTCAAAGTGTACAAATCATGTAAATGTTCACAAATTATATGCAGTAGAGTACATTAATACAGTATGTTCCCTAGACTATTCATTTCAATTTCGAAATTTTTAAAGCTGTTAAATAAACTTTATAATGGATTAGGTGAATAACAACATCATTTGATTTATAGTTATAACGGAAAATCATCGTTTGTAAAGTGGAAGGCATAGAGTCTATGTGAAATGATCATTGGTCAATTATGAAACCAGCCTATTTCATTATTTGCTTTTCTTTTAACAATAATTTTAGATTTTCTATAAAATGATATTCCAGGGCCCAACAGGTTATATAGCATAAATATGTGAAGTACACCTGAGCCCAAAACTTAAGACAGGGTATCGTTATGAAAACCAGTTTTGGAACCCGGGTTTCACAAATGGGTTTACCCAGTTTTGTAGATATCGATATTTTTGTTTTGAAATATTATTTTATTTAATCCTTTATATCTTACCATTTTTATCAAATCTCTTAAATCAAAATCTACACAAATAATAAGACCCCAAAAAGGAACTCGGAAGTTTCGTTCAACGATACTCTTTTAAATTTCAGGCTCTGCAGTATGGAAACAGTACAACAAAATGGCTGTTTTACACTTTTTTCTAGTAAATTCCTCTCTAATATATATTCTATTCTCTATGGGTATATGCTGATATATTCTATCCATTAACTAGTTTAGTTTAGGTATATGCTGATATATTCTATCCATTAACTAGTTTAATTTATGTACATGCTGATATATATTCTATCCATTAACTAGTTTAGTTTAGGTATACGCTGATATATTCTATCCATTAACTAGTTCAGTTTAGGTATATGCTGATATATTCTATCCATTAACTAGTTTAGTTTATGTATATGCTGATATATATTCTATCCATTAACTAGTTTAGTTTAGGTATATGTTGATGTCTCCTTCAATCCAGCAAATGAGATCCTATACATGGATGAAGAGACATCTACCTAAGGAGGTCGTTCTAGAGGTCCGTACACATATATTACAAACCCTGGAGGGCATTGATAATTAGATAAAGCTTCAAGGTGATTTGTTCTAGAGACACATTTAATGAATCACGTAGTTGAACCTGTTCTGCCCTGATTAAAGTTAAAGAAAAGTAGTTCAACTTTACACATACTGTTCAACTTCTTGCTTCCAATTCATTAAATCTTTCATTGACGGAACAAAATTTAAATTACCTATTGTTTCATTGGAAAACCATCCGAACTAATGATCAGTAACTACATAGCGAGAGAGAGAAGAAAAAGATTAACTCCCTTAATAAACGGATTTACATTTTGTAGTTTCAACAAAACAACTGCTCTATATTCTACCCCTAGATCTGTTTAGGATGTAACCTCGTTGTATACTGCTCTATATTCTACCCCAAGATCTGATTAGGATGTAACCACGTTGTATACTGCTCTATATTCCACCCCAAGATCTGTTTAGGATGTAACCTCGTTGTATACTGCTCGATATTCTACCCCTGGATCTGTTTAGGATGTAACCTCGTTGTATACTGCTCTATATTCTACCCCTAGATCTGTTTAGGATGTAACCTCGTTGTATACTGCTCTATGTGTGATGGGACCCTTCTCTCGAGCCCTGATGGCTCGTCTTACAACAACTAGTCTGGATTCTAGATCCTTCCCGTTCTTTACAGCTAGATATATGGACGTAGGTTAGACATTTAGTTTTCTTTATTCAAACCATCTTTTTCTTTATTCTTCTTCTATTTATAAATTTGGCTTGTTGGTTCGTCTCTTCGCATCCAATAAACGTTAATATATGGCTGAACCGTAGAACCCAAAATTTGGTGTGGTAAGTCACATGACCCCGATGTTCAATCGAAATTGAAAAATGTCAATTGAAAACTTGGAAATCAATTAATGTTTGTAGAAAAATCCGCGGAATCTTTAGTTTTGATGTACGCAGACCAAAATGGCAGCTTTTAAATCAGCAATTAAAAATTAAAGTTCTCACTGGTATTAGAAAAAAGAAACACGAAGCGCTATAATAAACTAATGAACTAGTATTTCAACGTGAGCCGCTGATATCCTTACAATGAATATATTTCAGCGTGTGCCCCTGATATCCTGACATTGAATATATTTCAGCGTGTGCCCCTGATATCCTTACAACGAATATATTTCAGCGTGTGCCCCCGATATCCTGACATTGAATATATTTCAGCGTGTGCACCTGATATCCTTACAATGAATATATTTCAGCGTGTGCCCCTGATATCCTGACATTGAATATATTTCAGCGTGTGCCCCTGATATCCTTACAACGAATATATTTCAGCGTGTGCCCCCGATATCCTGACATTGAATATATTTCAGCGTGTGCACCTGATATCCTTACAATGAATATATTTCAGCGTGTGCCCCTTATATCCTTACAATGAATATATTTCAGAGTGTGCCCCTGATATCCTGACATTGAATATATTTCAGCGTGTGCCCCTGATATCCTGACATTGAATATATTTCAGCGTGTGCCCGCACATGCTAAAATATATTTATTGTAAGGATATCATCCCTGATATCTTGACATTGAATATATTTCAGCATGGGCTCCTGATATCCTGACATTGAATATATTTCAGCGTGTGCCCCTGATATCCTTACAATGAATATGACGCATACTGGGGAGCTAGGATATGTGTTCTATATACCGAATGAGTTTGCTCTGCATGTGTTCAACGCTATAGTTGAAGCTGGTAAAGAGTTTGGTTTAAAGCACTGTGGATACTACGCTATGAGAGCAGTCAGGATTGAGAAGTTTTACGCTTTTTGGGGACAAGATCTTGACAGTCATACTACTCCTATGGAGTGTGCCAGAGCTTTCAGATGCAAGATGAAATCCGACATTCCATTCATAGGTAAACTATTCCATTCATAAGTGAACTATTCCATTCATGTGTAAACTATTCCATTCATAGGTAAACTATTCCATTCATAGGTAAACTATTTCATTCATAGGTAAACTATTCCATTCATAGGTAAACTATTCCATTCATAGATAAACTATTCCATTCATAAGTAAACTATTCAATTTAAATTTTACAACAGATCTATTTAAGAATTTACAATTTCAGTGAACATTTTGTTATTAGGTAGAGAAGCACTCCAGAACCAGCTTGATACTGGGATAAAGAAGATGTTTGTTATGCTGATCCTGGATCATATTGATCATAATTCAGACCTAGATCCTTGGCCCTGGGGCGGAGAACCTATATATAGGTAACAAATAGGGAGCAGGAGCAAAAACTAAAATTGTGTTGCTAAAAAAAGAGGCAACATTTCAGATAATTCCAGGGGGGGGGAGAGAAATGAGTTAGTAGGTGGAGACTGATTAGGGATTAGGTTTAGAATGGTAGGGCGGAAAAATAAGGGATTATCGGAAGAATTGTATAAAAAGAGGGTTGAGTAGGGAAGGCATGGAATTTATATAAATTCATAAGTTTTTGATGCTTTTGGGGCAAAAAAAAAAGGGAGAGTGGGGGGAGGTAAGGAGGATTTGAATTGAAGAAAGAAGGGAAGAATGGAGTGTGTGGCATTAAGTATTGGAGGAAAATTGAATAAACATTTCAAGAAGAAAGAAGGGTCGTTTTGGGAAAAAGGAGAAATGAAATGAGAAGGAAAGGAGGATTAGGATCCGGGGGGAACTGAGAAGGGAAGAGGGGTTTGATTAATGAAAAAGAATATGGGAAGAATGGAGGTAGGTTTAGGATTAAGAAATAGGGGTTGGGGATATTAATGAAAAAGAATATGGGAAGAATGGAGGTAGATTTAGGATTAAGAAGAAAGGGGGGGGATATTAATGAAAAAGAATATGGGAAGAATGGAGGTAGGGTTAGGATTAAGAAGAAGGTGGGGGGATATTAATGGAACACAAAAATAAGGGAAGAATGGAGGGTGGTGTATGATTAAGAAGGGGTGGGGGATATTAATGAAAACGAAAATGAGAAGAATGGAGGTAGGTTTAGGATTAAGAAGAAGGGGGGGGATATTAATGAAAAAGAATATGGGAAGAATGGAGGTAGGTTTAGGATTAAGAAGGGGTGGGGAATATTAGTGAAAAAGAATAAGGGAAGAATGGAGGTTGTTGTATGTTTAAGAAGGAGGAGGGGGTATTTATGGCACACAATATAAGGGAAGAATGGAGGTTGCTATGGAGGTTGCTGTATGATTACGAAGGGGGAAAGAATGGAGGTTGTGGGGTTTATTGTATTATTCTTATAAAACTGGTGTGAAGGAGGGATAAAGTGTTAATGTGAAAACTATTTATCTATTAAATATTGTCAGGAAAGAGGGGTGAAATATTGAACACTAGTTGTTTTTCTATGAAGTCTATTTAATGGTTACATACTACATAGTTTCTTGAACTTTACCTGTTTTTTCTTTCTTTTTAAGTTGATAAATAAACGAATTTTTCGTCATCAGAACGCAATGAACTATTTTTATTTAATAATTTTCCGAATTTACTGAAGAATAGAAAGAATTTTTGCCAACCCCTCTCACTGATACACAGAACTATTCTGGTTAATTTTGTAATTAAGGAACGGAAAGTATTGTGGAACTGTAACAACAACCTCCTACGGGTTCTCTCTAGCTCGTCAGATTTGTCTAGGGTTTATTCAAGACCTAGATCAGGACGGAAACCCACAGGTGAATACCAAAATCATTTTTATATCTCTTTTATGTCCGACTGATTTTTTATATTTAACGATAATTTAAGGTACAACCAACGGTATTTAGTATTTTTTTTCTTGTATCCTTTACAGTTCCTCAACGCTAAAATTCAATGAAAAAAATTGCCAAATTATTGTGTGATGTGGAAGGCTGGAAAAATTTGTAATGGACACCTCTGCCTGAAAACATTGTTTTTTTTTAAGACACAATCTACTGACGAAGTTTATTTTTTTTAATATTTTTGATTTTAACCAAAACCGAATAGAACATGAGCTAAACGCTTACCGCAAACTCGATTTTTAAATCCCTATATCTTTGCAGCCTGACATTTCAAATTTTGACTTATCTTAGGTCTACAACATCAGTTTGAAATCGGAATTTGAATATTAAAATTGTAGCAATTGTTAAGCTTCTTTTTGTTTGTCATAAGATTTATCGATAATAACTAGTTTTTGATTAAGTACATTGGACCTGAATTCATCAAGAATGCTGAGTTTGAGGTTGATATATGCGGTGTCAACTATCCAGCTCAGTGTAGGCTTAATCCTCCAGTTCTACCTAAGAAGGTACATTTCATAAATAGATGGACAGAAATAAAGATGAACGGAAAACAGATGGACAGATGGACAGTTGAACAGACGGACAGATAAATATATGAACATAGAGACAGATAGACAGGCAGTTTGATGAATAGATTCACAGACAGATGGATAGATGGACAGACAGATGAAAAGATTTAAGATTGTCCGTCAGACAGTTAACTAGGTAAACAGATTGTTAAGCAGTCAGATGGATATATGAACACTGAATGGACAGGATAGATGGACTGTTAAATGAATAGGTAAACAGACAGACAGGCAGACAGATAAATAAATGGACATGAAGATGGCACAATTTTGAAAAACCAGTCGTAGAATAAATGGACTTCCTTAAATGAAATTTATTTTATAATCAAAATTTTTACTCTCTCAATTTATGACCATAGAGCATTCTCGAACTTTTCTTTGGAACACTGTTTTTTTTGTTTTTTTTTTATAGTTTTCACCTTTCATTTGTTTCAGGTTACTCTGGAAGGTCCGATGCCCGCAAACTTCGGACATCGCTAGTTCACAACATTTTTATCATACAGTCAGATACTGATACATTGTACATACAGTGTTCATAGTACGGTGTTAACATATATGTATCTTTAATTAGTCATTCTTCCTTAATTTCCAAACCTTAGTTAATATTTATTTCCTCTGTTAACTTTTATTTTATTTGCAACAAAATTCCTAATAAACATAGAAAACATTAAATATTTTATTCTTGTTCAGTTCTTTATCCTGAGCTGAAAACTTTAGAATGGGATATCCTTAATCCCGATCGGTTAATTAATCTGGAGATTAATAACATGAGGAGAACAAGCATTATTTAATCTCGAGACTAAGGAAAGGAGTAGATCAAGCATAAATCCCGATATCCACCATTTAAAAGTTCCCAGCTCAGATTTCTTTGAACATCTAATTGTTTAGTCCTAACAGTTGATAATTTAAATAAATAATAAAGTTTCTGAAGAATAAAGAATAAGTAAGATGTCTACCCAGTATTCTAATATTGCGTGAAATGTTATAACTGAAGGAAACAATGTTTTAGTTTCTAATTCCTAGAAGCAAACATTTTGTCGAGAGTAAATACAACTGTAACCTTTTGATTTTTTAAAGTTATAAATTCAACATATTTAGCAATAGAGAATTCGCAAATCGTATTTTTCCCCAGAACTAAGAGATAAGTTGCTGTAATATAGGTAATATTATTTTAAGTTTGTGGCAAGCAATCAATTTGCAGTACACATTGTTGATACTATAGTACCCATTTGGTGTTGTAACGCAAGAAAAAGTGATGATAAATCAGCTGCACTCCAAAGGATAAAATGCCTTGAGTACGACAGAGATGGTGCTGCTTTCAATTTTTCACAAGACCTCAAAATTATACGACTTTCTCTTATCCATATTATATCATCCTTGATGTAGACACGTAATTTCAAGTGCCCCTGCAAAGTGGCATTAAAAGACATATCCGATTTACATTGATACATTTAAAATAAGATCCTTTTTGTTTTGTGGTTTCGCTGTGACGTGTGGCCGGAGCACTTGTGGATTTCTGATAAAGAAAAAGGAATTAAAGAATTTTCAAGCTAGAAATCGGCAACATGACATTTTCCAGATAATTGATCAGAGCTGAAAACTTTAGAATGGTGGATTGAGATTAATGCTTAATCCGCTCTTTTTCTTAATTTCGAGACTAACCTAATCTTGTACTTGTATCCTGAAAAGTGTAAAAAATTCAACCAATCAGAGTCGCATATATATGAAGCCAATAAAATTGAAATTTAGCGCGCCATTTAAGATAATATACAGAAACGGGAGGGACTCTCTAATTTAGAAAAACCGGTTTTTGATTTTTCTCTACTATATCCAAGAAAGATTTTTTTAAGAATAAAATCAAAAGTGTGTCCATTGGATACTCAGATTAAGTAATCGGGATTAAGGATATCTCATTCTAAAGTTTTCAGCTAAGATTAATGTTCAAAGGGTACTGTTGTGAATTGGACATGACTTTTGTAAAAAGGGCCCTTGAAAAAATGTAACGTTGTTGTTATTTAAGGTTTTCCAATAAGCATGGTAGAAGAGTGACCATTTCTGAATCGTCATAGTTAAACTTTGGCAGAAAGTTCTACGGATGCATCAGTATCACCTACATATTATAAGAAATAATTCTAAAATGATCTATTTTATTTTTATAATCTGAATGTTTCCATGGATGCATTTAGACTAATTCAAAAATAATTTTTCATTTAAATGTATCAATTTTCTTTCTTTATTTTACTTGAAAAATTCAAAATTTGATATTTTATGTATATTTTTTTCCAATATTCACACATCGTGATTATTTAAATATTTATACCTCGACATTTTGAAGAATAATTAATTATTTTTATTAAATACTAAAATATATTTCTTTAATCATGAAAAAGTTAATATTTAGAATTTTTTCGTGTCTGATGATATATTTAAATATTCTCCATGAAAAGGTCAACATTTGATATTTGTGTCTATATGCCTGTGTGTGAGGTAGGAGGGAACGGCAGCCATGAGCCTCCCAGATATGCTATGCTGCACCGAGCCTCCGCTATGCCATGCAGAACAACCTTTAAACTAAAACTTCGATTTGATTTGTTAAGATCTTTGATTTAAGCGATACTTTTTTTAGAAAAATTGTTTATGTTTAGATCTTTCTTGTAATGGAAAATTAAATTTAAAGAATTATCAAAATTTTGACAAAAAATCAAGAAAAAAGGTAATTCTTAAATTAAAGATAAAATCAAATCAAATTCATTTTAAATTTTAAATATGTTCCATTTTGCGTAAAAAACTTTTAACTTTTAGAATAAAATTTGTACTGTTTAGCAGAGGCTCAGTGCTGCCTAGGAAATCTGGGAGGCTCATGGCGGCCGTGGGTTCCCTCCCTACTGTGAGAGAGTATAAAATAAATGACCAACCGTAAGACTGTCTCACATGAGATGAAGAAAATGTATAAACCACATGAGGTGTTCATTTTATTCTCTCATTCAAAGAAAGCAATATAAAATGGTTTTCCAAAAATCTTTTTTAAAAACGGCTAGCTGTTCAAGGGAAGGTTTATTTAAAAGGGGAATGGGCACATTTCCTCTCAAATGACACAAATTTTCAAGGGAGATTTGCGCCTTCATTTTTCAAGCTAATTTCTTGAGATTGTGCATAATAGTCAGATTAGTGATTAACTCTAAGAATGTATTTACAAAATGTACACAATAAAAAAAATAAAACATTTTTACCGCATTTTTCCGTTCTTTTGAAAAAATATAGGTTTTTGGTACAAATTGGGTCTTAATTATGTTGGGTAATATCCTTCCACATTTTTTTGATGAATTGTTTTTTTCCTTCTTTTTCTTCCTGCCATTTTTCCTTGTAAATTGAATTTGAGTTATCATCTTCATTTTTAAAGTTTTTCTGTTCAAACTTTGGATTCAGATCAAAATTGTGATTAACTTTCTAGACTGAAAATAAAAATGCACAAAAAATTTTTTTTTCCTGATATATTTTTTTTCATTTATTTCTTTGATAAACACTTTTTGCGCATAAAAAATCAATAAATTGGTTGCTAAATGGATAACATGTGCTTTAATTGGGCTGACAGGGGATTTTATATAATAAAATAAAAATGAAATCTCCGACCATAATTGAGTGACATTAGACACCCCACAATCCACTTGTAACAAAGGCAAAAAATTGAGAATAAAAACTACAAGAATCCGTCACAAATAGAAGTTTCAGATTTTTATGGTTTTCAATAACTTATTCCAGACCTAAATCAATATTCCATTTTCCCTGCAAAATCTAAGATTAAGGTTATCATGAAAAATAAGATTATACCCCCTTTTTTACTGATTTGTCTGTGATGATGGCAGGGAAAAAACATTTCATTTGGCGCATTTTTTTTACAGCAAAACAATTTTTGTCCTGATTTCTAATATCTAACTCATCTAACCGGATGAATTTCTAATATCTAACTTATCTAACCGGATGAATTTCTAATATCTAACTAATCTAACCGGATGAATTTCTAATATCTAACTCATCTAACCGGATTTCTAATATCTAACTCATGAATTTTGCATTCTCGTACTTGTGTGTAAAATCAAAACTAAGAGAGCTTCAAGGTCACCAAGTCCCTTTCCCTGGCATCTTGATTTGATTTGAGGTTGTTACGTGTATTTTTACAAACAATTTCATTCGAGCATTTAAACAAGTATGCAATTAAAACAAAGATTATATAATAAACATATCTGCTCTTTATCTGATATATCTTTCATAAATTGTTCCTTATTTCTACATTTTGGAACAACTTCAATCATTATTTTTTGGCAGCACTCTTCAGAAATGTCAAATTTTCATCTAACAAAATTTGCTGGAGCACCGAATCCAAATTCCTTCAAATTTCTTAGAATTATAAATTTTCTTCAACAAAATTTAAAAAATATTGCTACTAAGTTGAATTTGGCTTTGGCTAAGTTGAATTTTGTGAGATGGAAATTTGACATTTGAGTGCAGACATATATTCTGATGATGACCCTTTCTTATAATCTTATTAATTTTCGATTGTAATTTAAACTATATTTCAGGTTTCAGTGATAAGTTCTGCCTGGAGTCCGGATATTCCTGAAAAGCAGGGGAAGGTCAAACTGTTTTCACTGATTTCTTTACATTACATTACTGTGAGACCCAGAAAATTATGGAATAGAAAGACGACTTTTAGACTCAAGTCATGGCTTTGAATAGTACATTGAACATGGGACACAGCAATTGTGGAGTGTAAACAGATTCTTTTAACTTAATAAGTGATTTAATAAGTTACTTACAAATATTTGCGTTGTAACAACATCCAAAACATTTAATATACAGATTTCTATAATGCCTATTTCCTATTTCACAGTTTTCTTGTTCTCACTGTTTTCCAGATAGATTTTGCTGGTAAACATGTTTATCAAACTCATAATATCAACTCTGTTAAATGCAATTTTATACGAGGTTTGTTGAAGGTAGATACTATATTGCATGCTCAGATTAAAACCTTATAGTCTACAGGAATTTGTGCTAAAAAGAATTGAGTGTTGAAACTGTAGAAATTAATCTAAAACTTTTTCAGAAAAATTTAAATTAAAAAAACCAGAGAATTGACAAAACTGTTCTGTATCACAGTATAACTCTTGTTTGTAAGCTTTGTAGTAACCAAAATTAAAATAGAAAGTAGTCCGTATTGTATTGATATATACGACGACGAAATTAGTCTTAGTAATTATTTATTAATTAGTAATTAGTAATTATTTAGATGTTCTTTTTGTTTAGTTGAAGAGTGCTGTGAATGTATTGGAACAAGCAACAGATTTGAACGCGATCAATCCTCCCCAAAATGTTTCAGTTAAAGCAAAGGTTGAAAAAGAGATATTCATGGCAACCTTAACTATTCTGTCTGAACTAGGACCAAATTTAATCAATTTGTATTAAATTCTGAACTGCCTAATACCTGTTAAAATCTTGAATCATCGATTTAAAGTTAAAGATTCATAAAGATTTTAATAGGGGATTCTGGATTTTAACCGACGGTAATTAGTTCAGCGACTTTTCCAATTCATTAAATTCGGACTCAGATATCATAACTTTTATGTAGTTGATTCAGGGATAAAACAGTTCTCTGTATCTCTTGTCGTCCAGAGGAATGAATTTATTTCTCTTGCATATAGGTCGGCAGCAGCAGGGTTAACTAATTTTTAGGAATTTTACACTGAAAGGAATTGAGTCTTTGCCACAGACTCAAATTTTCTAATCCATATATTTTTGAAATTTCAAACTTAGTATTTTTGATCTAACATAATTCATAGTTTGACATAATTAAAGTTTACGGCACTGGGTTGCAAAGGTAACAGGGGTTAGAAGATCAAAGTTTGTGGCAAAGACTTAATTTCTTTCATGAGTCGTGACAGCTGATATTGATATCAAGCCGTAACTTGTAGATTAGCGCCATCTTACACAAAAGTTTTGATCTCTGATTGCTGTTGAAAACCATGAACCATTTTTAAAATTTGAATTCTTCCTGAGCAATATTTATTTTCTCCCCTGATAATGTTTAGGTTCTCCGTATTCTTGTCAGACTCCTCGGATTAGCTGGAATGATTGGACTTTTTCTCTGGCAAGCAAGTGTTAGTGTAGAGAAATATCAGTCAAAACTAACCTCTCTCCAGGTAGGGATAAGCTAACATCTCTCCAGGTAGGGTTAAGCTAACATCTCTCCAGGTAGAGTTAAGCTAACATCTCTCCAGGTAGTGTTAAGCTAACATCTCTCCAGGTAGGGTTAAGCTAACATCTCTCCAGGAAGGGTAAAGCTAACCACTTGTCAGGTAGGGTTAAGCTGAGCTCTCTCCGGGTAGGGTTAAGATAACATCTCTCCAGGTATGGTTAAGCTAACCACTTGTGAGGTAAGGTTTAGCTAATCTCTCTCCAGGTAAGGATAAGCTAACTTCTCTCCGGGTAAGGTTTAGCTAACCTCTCTCCAGGTAGGGATAAGCTAACTTCTCTCCGGGTAAGGTTTAGCTAACCTCTCTCCAGGTAGGGATAAGCTAACTCCTCTCCGCGTAAAGTTTAGCTATCCTCTCTCCAGTTACTATTAAGCAATTATCTCTCCAGATAGAGATAAGCTAACATCTCTCCAAGTAGTGATAAGCAAACATCTCCCCCCGAAGGGTTAAGCTAACCTCTCTTCAGATAAATATAAGCTAACTTCTCTCCAGGTCGGGATAAGCTAAAGTTTCTCTCCAGGTAGGGTTAAGCTAACCTCTCTCCAAGTAGAAGAAAGCTAACATTTCTCCGGGTAGGGTTTAGCTAACATCTCTCCAGGTAGGGTTAAGCTAACCTTTCTCAAGGTAGGGATATCTAACCTTTCTTCAGGTAAAGTTAATGTTGGATAAAACCTGTTCCCAGTTGCTGGTAAACATATTTCTCCCCAGTTAAGATTAATCTATTTTTTGTTTAAAGCACGTTTAAGCTGAACTTACAGAAATGTGTAAATTAATTAAAAATAATAAAACATAACATTCTGTATTTGTCCTGACAAAGATGAATATCCCAGGAAAGATTGTCTGATAATGGTAAGCTGATGTATCCAAGTATAACCTTCTGTACCAAGTACATCTGGCAGGACTTCCCTGGGGTTATGGAGATAATCAATAATAATAAATCCATTAATTATCAGGTCAGATTATTCAAGGGAGAAGAGGGAAAAGAAAATGAACATTTGAGAGATAAATCGAAATCATAATTAACTGTGTATAAATTAAGTATAAATCCTTGTTCGACATCATTTGACGACTTATTTTGTCTAAAATATGTTTCGGGAGAAAATATCAATTCGAAGGACGACATATTATGTTTTTTTGCTAAAACTCTTAAAGGGAGTGATCGGCAATGTATGGTGGTTGAACTGAGAATGTAGTATTGTGGAGAAATTCTTTAATGATTCTTTTCAGACATTTAAAACGTTTTAATGATTTATAATTCTACAGTAAACCGATGAGATGTTTAGGAACAGGTTGAGGAAATAAAAATTTACTCTTATTTTCGAAAATAAATAATCTTATTCAGTTATTTATTTCTCTACTGTCTCATTGTTCACAAACGTTTGCTGTGGATTTTTATTGAAAAGACGATATTGAAAGAATTTAAAGATATCTGTGAACGAATTCTTAAAGAATAAGAAATTCAGTATGATGATGAAAAAGAAATTATTGATTCTAACATTGATTTTTTGACAAATTTCTATTGAGAAATATGTACCTAAACATTTCATTAGTTTATTGTCTATTTTTAAAACATTTTTTGTCGTCGTTATTTAATAATTTAAAAAAACCTCTAAACGCAGTAAAAAAAAAGATTATCAAAACGTAACAACCAAAATGGAGGATTTTTACGTAGACTTTACGCTCAAACTAAGTAATTATACATCATTAAAACGTTGTATTTATCAAAAATACCATTTAATTATTTATAATTTTGAAACTAATTCGGTTATACAATGTACAGTGATAACCAGAAAACTCTTGAAAAGAAAGACGACTAGAATACTAAACTTATGACTTTTAATAGTCCAATAAACACGGGACACAGCAATAGTGCAGCGCAAACAGACCCATTTCACGTAGCATGTTGATTTTCAAGCTACTCATAAAACTATTTGCTCTGTAACCACATCAAATACACTTAATTATTACTTAAATGTCGTCTTCCTATTCCAGAGTTTTCTGGTTCTCATTGTATATTTATATCTTGTTGAAGGCAGTGAAGAACTACGCTATAAAGAGCCACTGGTCTAGAGACAAAGTGTTTAGCTTCTTTAGTCACAATAACGTTGATAATATGACATATCCTTGTAATACAGGTAAATGCTAATTCGTGTACATCCGAGCTATAGAGGAAACTGACCTCAGTATTTTCTGAACAAAGATTTTTCTCGTCATAAAATGATTGGTTGGGGGTTACTGGTTAAATGTAGTTATAATGGAGTGTCGATTTAAATCCGTGAAATCCGTGACAAGTATATGGGGGATTATGCTCCATCACCTAGAAAACTGGAATACAACGTTTTTTAATAGGATTGCATGGAATAAATCCTACTAAAGTATGATGGCATAATTATACACTTTGGTAACCTGACTTTATCTCATTCATTCAAGTTTTTCGTAGTTTTACAAATAAACTTGTGGGAACGTTTAAAATTTTTTCGGACAAAAATGCTGACATATGAAATCGCGGCCAGATTTTAACGTTTTTGTAGAACATTGTAAATAAGATTTCGGTTCCCTGTATTTTTAGCTATATTGATATTAGCTAATAGCTATATCCTAAGAAACCGAAACCGAAATAAAATTTTAAAATTAATGCTCAGACCATTTAAATATAAAATATTAATTATTTAAGTTGGGGGATCTATGACTGGACGACCATGTTCTTTTCCTTTTATTTATCAGGTACGGAAAAGTACGGAAAAGTACGGAAAAGTACGGAAAAGTACGGAAAAGTACGCACAAGTACGGAAAAGTTTGGAAAATTTTTTTGATTTATAATGTTTTTAGAAAATTGGTTACTAAGATCTGTATTTACTCTTATGAACTAGAAAGAAATGAGTCTTATGGACTAGAATTGAGTCTTTGACACAAAACTCAGATTGTCTTATCTTTGCAACCTGGTGTCTTAGATCTTTGAATTAAGATAGATCCGGATAAAGATATAGATATACTTATTAAAAGAAGATATATGCAAAGATATAGGGATTAGAAATTTTAGTTTGTGGCAAAGACTCGATTCCTTTCATCGACTTTTTGGAACGATTACTGACTTGTACAAGCGCATCCATGCAGAGTATTTAACCGATCAAACCTTACTAACTATACAACCAGTTTTCAACAACAATTAAAATTATCTTTTCTATATATAAATATATTTATGTGTGAAGAGTATTGTGGACCAAAGCTGGGAGAATGAGTCGATGAGCTCAGAAGCGAATACAACAGAAACAACGGTATAAACTGTAAACATGCTTTGTACTTCATCATCTATATACAGGGTGTCTCACCAGACAGACATGACAGAAATCTACTTTTACATGTATAATTCTTGAAAATGTTAATTCTAGAATGATACTTCTTAAACCAGGTTTACGATTAAATGCAGCAAATTTTTCAAAGATGACTTCCAAGTCGCCTGGCTACTGTCATGTTTCTTGGGAAACCCTCTATGTTGTTCATCAAATAAAAAATTGTACTTTTTATTTACTATTTCTACTTTGTTTCCAGTTTTTTTTTATAGCCGCGCATTTTTACGCTTGATTCACTCCTAAAGGAGATATTCATTAGCCATCTGAGGATGATGTGGGTTACAACGAAATATATTATGGCGAAAATGACAGTTGTTTAAAACCTAAAGTGATAAGTTGGGTAGGAGAGAGTACAATCATGAAATCAATGATCCAGATATATTAAGACTAAAAAACTAAATAAGAATGAAGTACGCTTTTCAACTGTTCCAACATGATATCATCATTTCAACCTGTCTTTTGTCTAGAGTAAGACTACATTCTTGTATTTTGATGAATGTACTCCGCTGGACGATGTAACTCCCTGGTGCTATACTAGAACAGATAAGAATAAAACATTTATACTTGGTAGGTTCAGCTCAAGGTTCTTTAATAACTTAGTAGTTATGTAATGTGTAAACCTGGTGACGGTAATTTTAGCTTGGTATTTTCAAGCAGGTTGTTTTTAGTATTTTCCCTCAAGGGAGTGTTCGCGAAAAATTAAAAGGGGGTATAGGCTTACGGCAAAAAATAATCGCTTTTGATCACTACTAATTATACTTCTATCTGTTGCGTCTATAAGTTAGGTGTTTAGAGTAAAGGAACTGAATATTCACTACAAACCCTTATTTTCTAATCCCTTTATCTGATAGTTCAAAATGAGACTGTTTGATCCAATCGTCAATTAAAATTTATTCCATCGTGTCCGTCCAGCGACGCGCTTTTTAGGTCCAACCGTTAACCTTGACTACAGTATTTTCCTTTCTCATCACGACTAAATTACTTTAATTTTTTTCAAACACCACTTTATTGTTTCAAATCTGACACCAAATTACTGTCCTTTAATTATCTGGTCGAGGGTTGAGTTCTCCGACATTTTAAAATTAAGTCGGGATTTTATACTTTTACTGGGTTGGGATCCCAACTTTACTTAGAAATTGAAAGTCAACCCACTCAACTTAAAAAATTAAAACCAAGTACAGAACATTCCTGTTCTCTGTTCAAAGTTTGAGACAAATCGGCCAAAGGGTGCATGAGTTTAGATCCGATTTACTAAAGAATAGACATACTGCAGACACTACTACTACAGACATATAGATCCGATTTAAAAAAGAAAAGACATACTGCAGAGTGCAGACACTGTTACTTTATACATATTACTCCGACTTAAAAAAGAATAGACATACTGCAGACACTATTACTTTATACATATTGCTCCGACTTAAAAAAAACTAAGAAATTACTACTTTAAACATATACGGTGGTAGGCCATTGCATCAATATAATGAACACAACTTTTTATGTAAGTTTTTTAATTGACAGCTTCTCATAGTTTCCATGTTCTTCTGTATCCATGCTGTTTTTTAAATGCTTTCTATAAATAAAAAGTTGAATCGAAAGTCGTCTTCATTATAATGTTATAATCGCCTACCACCGTATAAACGCTATGCTTGGGACATAATAATCTAGAACTTTTTTTGTTAATCTTAAGTTTGTATCCCAGAAAGTTTCTAAACTTCAAACAATCAGAGTGGTGTATGCAGAAGCTGAAAATAAAAAAATTTGTGCGTCATTTAATGAGAAAATCTCATTTGTCGAATTCCACTAATACTAGTAATAAACAATAAAAATGAGGGAAACGAGCGGATTAAGCAGAACTCAAAAGTGTCCACAGTAGTTATTAAGATTAAACAATCGATATTTAGGGTATCCAATTCTAAGGTTTTCAGCTCAGGGACATTAATACTTAATTGATATTTAGGTCCGTCTACAAAGGTTTTATTTTAGGTGATTTCTCTTATTTGTGTTTTCTTTTCAAGTCTTTCTTCTTCTCTCATTTCAGGACAATGGGGATACTGTTCTCCTGACTGTACTGGACAGCTTCCTAGATTTGATAGTGCATACAATATAGCTAATAATCCACAATACTGGGAGGTGGGTACAGTACAATATAGCTAATACTCCACAGTACTGGGAGGTGGGTACAATATAGCTAATAATACACAGTACTGGGAGGTGGGTACACTATAGCTATATATCCACAGTACAATCATATTGTCCAGGTTGGATTGTTTGATCTCTCAACCTGGGGAAGTGGGCTCTGCCATACCTACAACCCACCTGGAGAAGTTGAACCTGGTGTTACCGGCCAGCTATATGCACTTCTAGGTGACCAAAAACTAAATCTTACCCTGGTGTTTATTTATAATTACCGGGAATTGTTCACTTCTGAATTTGATATTGGGTATATAGTATACAATATCCATGGATTAGAAATAGCTAATATTTGCCAGTGTATCCTGAACATATAGTACTCATGAGGACATTATAGAAATGTCGAAATATATTTACTGAAAAACGCGAAAAACGAAAAGGGGGTTAGACTGAATCCAAATAGTTGTGATAATGCAACTTAATGAACTTATATGGGCTCTATTCCCTTTGGGCAATAATTGAGTTTTTAACCATTTTCTTCTTATCGACGCAACAGCAGGTCGAAAGAAGTTTTAGTAGCCATCGAATTCTATTTAACCTAACATCCCTGTCATTTTCGCGAACACTCCCTTTAAATAAATATAAAGACAAAAGATTATATCTAGGGGAACAGGATAAGATATTTGCTCCGATGAGGTTCCTAGGATATAATATTTTTATTCATGATAAAGGTAAATAATTTTATTTTAGGAAGAAAACAACTCCTGACGGATAAACTGTTAATCTAAGAGATAAAACACCTAATCTGTCCAGAGCTGAAAACTTTAGAATGGTGGATATCGAGATTAATGCGTGATCCTCTCTTTTTCTTAATCTTGAGATTAAATATTGCTTGTTCTCCTCTCATTTTTAATCTCCAGATTAATTATCCGATCAAGATTAAGGATATCCCATTCAAAAGTTTTCAGCTCTGAGCTGAAAACTTTAGAATGGTGGATATCGAGATTTTTGCGTGATCCTCTCTTTTTCATGATATCGAGACTAATCTAATCTTGTACTTGTATCCTGAAAAGTGTATAAAATTCAACCAATCGCGTATACGAAGCCGATCAATTTGAAATTTTGTGTGCCATTTAAGATTATATACAGAAATGGGAAGAACTCTCTCATTAAGAAAATCCGGTTTTTGATTTTTCTCTACTATATCCAAGAAAGAACAGTTTAAGAAGAAAATCAAAAAGTGTGTCCATCGGATACTCAGATTAAGTAATCGGGATTAAGGATATCTCATTCTAAAGTTTTCAGCTCTGGATATTTTATTTGATGATTGTATTTGATGCATGATGTCCTAAAGCAGACAGTTAATTATACCATCAACTTAAAATCAACTTATTAAGTAAAATGTTTCTTTAGACAAATACACTGCATGGTACATTGCTGTTTTCACTTATAAACATAATATGTGACACTCTTGTATAACTAATATACAAATGAGATAATATTCCATATGAATGTTCAGGTCAATTTTTCCCTGGACTTGAGATGGGACGGATTGGTCTCAGTGATGAACTCTTTCTACCCAAAGATATTGAATGGGAGGGAACATTCCAGATGAAACAAAAAACTTTGATCAACAAGAAAGAAAATCCTTGCTCTGAGGTCTGAAAAACCAGTGATACCCATGAAACTATGGAAAAGGAAGACGACTGTTAAACTCAAGTTATCAAATTAATATGAAACACAGCAATTGTGCAGTGTATTCACTGCCATTTGACTTAATAAGTTGGGTTTCCATAACGGGATTGCTCATCATGAGATTGCTTAAATACAGTTTTCCTATTCTACAGTTTTCTGGGTCTCACTGCATACTTGTCAGTATATTCAGATAGATAGTTTACGATAGATTTATAACAAAGCAGGCTTCAGGATGGTAGAGGGCAAAACTTTTGAAGATGTTGACTATATAGAAATTAGATTTAGAGACTGAAATCGATAATAAACTGCAATAACTATTAAATCGAGATTTAATTTGCTTATTCGAGGATAAAAACCATTAGATGCATGAAGTATACAACGTTCAAGGTTGAGTCATGGAGTGGGAAAGGGATCGGAAGAGTTACAAAACTTTTGCTCACATGTTTGAAAGTAATTGATTCTTTGCAAAATTAGTTTGTAAAAAGCTTTCACTCAAGAAAATCTGATTTTAAAATTTTTGTTTAGTTTTTGTTGTGATTATAAAATGCTTTGAGAGGTATTAAGAGGGGAGAAAAGCAAACACTAAGGCTAGGACTATTGTATCCATTATTATTATAAGGACCCTGAGTATAGTTTCCGAGACTGTGTGATGAGATGGGTGAGTAAGAATACAGGTTGCCACCTGGACTGGTTTAGTAATCTACAAGGAGAGAAAGTATGCTCAAAAAGGTAAAAAGAAAATCAAACAGTCTGATTCTGTCTGGGTCAGGTTACTTAGGTATAAAGCAATTCACTGTGGATCACGTTCCACTTCAGTGGGGAAGAAGAGGTTGTTGTGTCCGCCCAGCAAGATCTGGCCGGTGTGGTGCGAGGTTAAGGTCCCTGTGAATGACCTCCACTTGGGGGGACTGAGAAGGAGAACCATGAGCCGTTGCTGAGGTCTTCCTCTATGGCCGAAAGTTTTATAACCTTCCCATGCAACTTTAACTTCTTCGGCAGCTTGTTCACGTACTGTGCAAGGAACAAGAATGTAGTTGGAGGTTGGACATTATCTGCGTTCAGTTCTTGGAATTGAGTGAATTGGTTGTTAAATGACAACCTTACTTCCAGAGGGAGGCTTCTCATGATGTTCTGGACCAGTGACTGGGTGAGGGCGTCACTGTGGAGGTTCTCCAGTTTGTGGAATTGTTGCATGACCTTCAGGTTGGCCTGAAGTGTCTTGAACAACTTCTGAAGAGGACTTCTTGGACAGATTCATCGCGTGGAAGGAGGTCGAAAAGCTGGTTGACCTCTCTGCCAAATTGTCAATACTTCCAAATTCTTCAATTAATGTGACCTTGAAGGAGTCCCAGTTGATGATTTGGTCAAGGGATGGCATGGAGGGTGAGGTACAGTTCGCCAGGGTCATCGCAACTGGTCAAGGCAAATCCGTTTAGGACGGAGGATAGCCAGGGGTAGAAGTCGGTATGGCTGACCAGTCCAGGTTGCAGTGGAGATCCTGGGGGCCTTGAAGGTGACAGTGGTTTGTTGGACGTTCATTGCAGTCAAATAGGTGGTTTTAATGTTAGAGAGGTCATACAGATTGTATTGTTCGGCAAACGCGGTCAGTTTATGAATGTTGTTCTTTTGAATTGCGGTTTGGAACGCATTGGTGAGGCTCAGGATCAGTTGGTTAGCAGGAGATTGAGGGAGGTCAACATCGGTTGGAGAGGTTGGGGTGGAATTGTTGCTGTTCAGTGCCTAGTCCAGGTTGCGAACGTGGGTGATCGAGGTGCTACAGACCATGCATCCTTGTTGTCGGCTGGTAAAAACGACATTTCTTGGAAAAGGTTTCAAATTTGATTTATGGTCTACAATTAACCTGTATATTATATTGAAGACTCTAGTTTATTTGAATAACCCTGTATAGTATAGTGTAGACTCTTTTTTATTTTTATACCACTATAAGTGAAGACTCTAGCATATTTTGAATAACCCTATATATTATAGTGAAGACTAGTATATTTGAATAACCCTGTATATTATAGTGAAGACTCTAGTATAGTTGAATAACCCTGTATATCATAGTGAAGACTCTAGTGTATTTGAATAACTCTGCATATCATAGTGAAGACTCTAAGTAAATATTAATAACCCTGTATATTTACAGAGCGGATATCACCAAGTACAGTGAAAGTTTAACAATGGCACAACAAGCGCGTTGGTTAAAGCTGTCTAATATGACTGGATGTATCCCAAAATGTACTGTCAGGTGAACCCTCCATCTTTTTTTTCTTGGAAGACGACATAAATAGTAAAAGGCTGAAATATGTTGCACGCTTAGAATTTGAATTATTTTGTAACAAGAAAATATCTTTAATAAAACCTTTAACCTTTAAAACCATTGTAGATTTAGGTAAATAATTGTTTACTTAAATTGTATCAACAGACAACAACTGATTACTGATCACCAATAACCATGGTTAGTTTTGCCTTTTAAAAGATTCACAAACATCTGAGAAATTTACCAATTTCAAAGTTGTCTATTCTAAACTGAAATAAAAAACTATTGTTTTATTTCAGTTTTTGCCTGATATTTTCTCTTCGGATAAAATTTTTTGCATAGTTTATAAAGCCAAACTTTTATGGAATACGATTTTAAACTGTTGGAATCTTCACAAGTTATCAGTATTTGCGGGGTGCCTCTTACTAGTTTAAAACCTTCAAAGTTCTGGAAAAACGAACCAAATTATTGCCTATCACAAACCTAGTCTCCTTGTAGAAGCTATACCCTAGTGGAGAAGAGTAGTACTGAAGCAGACTGGGGAAGGAACTGGTCTGCTTCATTCTATCTCAGTGTTAAAACTTCAAGCTTCATTTCACAGGTAAAAGGGACTGTAGACGTAATTTCAAGTGACACTCCAGTGATAGAGTGGCATGTTCGATTTACATTGCAACCCTTTAAACTTTAGTCAATTGTACAGCTGAAAAGTGTACAGTTACACTAGCATAAAGCGTACAATGTAACCTTGAGCCCTCCCGTACCTTAATTTTCAGCTAGAAAAACAAGAATATCTACGTCATCCTTACTAGAAATAGGTTTAAAGGGGAACGTTGTGAATCTGATATGCCACTCTAAAAATGTAGGGCACTTACAATTACGTTTACAGTCCCTTTAAAGTCTACACAGTAATAACCAGAAACTCTGAAATAGGAAGACGACTTTATAACAATACTTATTTGTATTTCAGGTGTTGCAAAGCAAATCGTTTTACTATAGACACTTATGAAATCACCATTTAAGTGAAATGGGTCTTTTACACTACAAAATAGCGATGTCCAATGCTCATTGGCCTATTTAAAGTAAATATTTTTTGTTTTAAGTCGTCTTTTTATTCCGGAGTTTTTTGGTTATCACTGTAGAAAACACGTCTAAAATAAATGTCTGCAGTCCAATACATTTCAAAACAAAGGATACTTCAAAAACGTAAGATTTAAGGGACCGTTCACTTATTTGGCTAATTTCGAGTAAACTCATTATTCGCTATTAATTAGTTTTGGTCTTACTTTTCAAAGAAAACTGTGGCCGGAGAAAAGGCGATTTTTCGTTCAGAATTCGAGCGCAAAGGGACGGTCCCTTTGTCATACACTATTTCATATTTTTTGTCGATGTCATGGATTAAAAAAAAATTTTGAATATAAATTTAAACTGTAGTATTTAATAGTTAATTGTATATTTCATAATTTAAAAAAAATTAAAACTTTTTTAGGCGCATTGAACATTTTTTCTCTGTAAAATGCTGAATAGAACACGGCATAAAAAATGAAAGGTTGCGCGCATACGGGAACGGGATTATAAATTATAATTGGGTAGTTGATGATAAATTAGACAACTGATTGAGCGGTGTCATCATCTAAGGGGGGGGGGGGCAATACCAGATATCGGTTGGAGAACTGACATGTGTGGAGAGAATCGAATAGAGAGCGGTTCTCCCATCCCGACCCGAATACGAAAAACGTAAATTTATTAAAAAATTTCCATATTTTAGTATATGGAAATTAACACATAATGGCATTGAAATAAGATAAATTTGAATTTATTGGGTTGTTTTTGTTGAAAACGTCTAGTATAGTGTTTCAGACACTGGCTACGGATATCGTTGAAAAATAAGGCTAATACCGATTAACAGCTGATAGGGTGTTTAGTTTGCCATGAAATTACCCAATTAAGTTTAAAATTTGTTTTCCAATAAAAAAATGTTTAGAAAAACATGAAAATGAAAATTAAAGTTTAGAATTTATTTTTATCATTTTCAATTTGAATATGTATTTGATATTGCATCCTATTTGGTAGAACGAGTTCTTTGCCTTTGATATTTGGGACCTGACCTCCGGTATCGGAGGTCTTATGGGACTATTTGTCGGAGGCTCCTTCCTCTCCCTCATTTTCCTCCTGTACATGGCCCTGGAGAACTGTGCTGTGAAAGTTTTGACTTAACCAGGATTGAAGAATCAGGATATACTTTAGATAAATATACTTTAGATAAATAAACTTTTATTTCTTGGGAAACTTTTAAGATTATTTAAAATTTTCATTATTTTTATTTATGAAAATGAAAATAATCAAAATTTAATAAAAATGAGCATGAAAATAATAATAATTACATTAATAATTATTTGTATGCTTAAAATGATATTTTTTTTACAAATTAAGGAATTTATCCACGGTATAGGCTGGAGAGCATCCCATAAAAAATATTGTGATAATATCAAGCATAAATATATTTGATTATATATGAAATAATTTACCGGATGTCATTTCTGTATTAATTTTAGATAAAATTAAGGTTTTATCAATGATGAAGATTAAACTAAGGGGGATGTTCACTAAAAATGAACGGTGGTTAGGCTGATATCGATGGCTACAAATGTTAATTCTTTTTGTTGCGTATATAAGGAGATAATGGTTAAAAATGACTCATACCGAAGAGCCCAGGACCCATACAAATTATTTTACCCAAACCATAGATAATTATTAAATTTGAAACTAATCTTCAGATATTACAGTTATAACTTAATTCTATCCATTCAAATGAAGCTTTAAAAAACAATGACCTTTTCCTTTCATATGTTGTCACGAAAACTAATTTCGCAAGAATTCTGTTTAATCCTTAAAGATTGCTTCTTATTCTAATTCCGATGAAGACGACTTTCAAATGACGAGTGGAAAATTTGAACTGCAAGCAGGATATTTATTACAAAATTTAAGTTTTAATTCTTTATTTAGAATCTTAGATTTTAAATTTTAGTCCCAAAAAGTTTAGGATGATTTTCGATCAGTTGTTTAATCCCAGGCTTAAAAACATCAAAAAAAACGAAAGATCAATTTTACAACAATTTTTTTTATAATTCTCTTTGGTATCAAACAACTTAACAAATTCACTGTCGTGTTTGTGGGACACCCTGTACATGAATATTTACATTAAAGATTATTTTTATTGGAACACACTAAGAAGTTAGTTGATGCTACTGCAATAAGGAAAAAATTCTATATAGAATTTCTCCGTCCATATTATTTTTGCATTACCTTGAAATTTGTACAGACAAAAGCCAGAATATGAAAAATTGTGCGGGGAGGAGGGTGAAATCAGAAAATGTACGGGGGAGGAGAGTGAAATCAGTCATATTAAAATGTGTTCAGAAAACAAAAAAATACATTTGCTAATCAGGGGTCAATATAATTCCCAAAAAAGCTGATTTTCTCGATCCCAAAATAATTTTTTGCCCCCAATTTTGAAAAAAAATGCCCCAAGTTAAAATTTTTTTTTCAAATTCCACTCACACATTTGCCCCCATTACCCCCAATTTTTTAAAAAAATGCCCCCAATTTTTTTTTAAATTATCATATAAAAAAGATTTGCCCCCAATTAAAGAATTTGCCCCCATTTCTTTCAAATTTGTCAATCCCAAATGGGATTGAAAAGGGAATTATATTGACCCCTGTTGCTAATTAGAACATTATATATTTGTTATTTTCTCCTGAGAGTTTAACTAAACTTTTTACAACTCGGAGGAATAGAGATAATTTAAATATTTTTTTATTATCCTGACCAAAATTTTCAATTTCAAATTCTGTTCGTGCGCGATAATTTTTTTTTTCAATTTACTCGTGTTTAGTACTCCAACCTTCTGCTATGGTTTAGTACTTCAACCTTTACTCTTGTTTATTACTCTAACCTTCTACTTTTGTTTAATACTTCAACCTACTACTCCTGTTTAGTATTCCAACCTATTACTCCTGTTTAGTATTCCAACCTTTTACTCCTGTTTATTACTGAAACCTTCATCTCTGGCCTAGTACTTCATCCTTTACTCCTGATTAGTATTTCAACCTATTTCTCTAGTTTAGTACTCCAACCTGCTACTCCTGCTTAGTACTCCAACCTTCTACTCCTAATTAGTATTTCAACCTATTTCTGTGGTATGGTACTCCAACCTGCTACTCCTGCTTCTACTTCTGTTAAGTGGTCCAACCTATTTATCCTGTTTACTACTCCAGCCTACTTCTCTGGTTTAGTACTACAAACTTTTACTCCGTTTTAGTTTTCCAAACTACTACTCCTGTAAAGTACTCCAACCTACATCTCTGGTTTAGTACTCTAAATTGCTACTCTTGTTTATTACTCCAACCTACTACTCCTGTTTAGTACTCCAACCTTCTATTCCTGTTTAGTGCTTAAACCTACTAATTCTGTTTACTACTCCAACCTTATACTTCTGTTTAGTGCTCCAACTTTCTACTTCTGTTTAGTGCTCTAACCTACTAATCCTGTTTAGCACTCAAACCTTCTACTTCTGTTTAGTGCTCCAACTTTCTACTCCTGTTTAGTGCTCTAACCTATAACTCCTGTTTAGCACTCCAACCTTCTACTCCTGTTAGTACTCCCACCTATTACTCCTGTTCATTACTCCAACCTATTACTCCTTTTTAGCACTCCAACTACTTTAGCTTAGTACTCTAACATATTACTCCTGAGCTGAAAACTTAAGAATGTGATATCCTTAATCCTGATCTGTTAGTTAATCTGGAGATTAAATTCATGAGGTGAGCAAGCAATATTTAATCTGGAGATTAAGAAAAAGAGTGGATTAAGCATTAATCCTGATATCCAATATTCTAAAGTTCCCAGCTCTGTTCAGTTCTCCAACCTATTACGCCTGTTTGTTACTACAACCAACTACTTCTGCTTAGTACTCCAACATATTGCTACTGTTTAGTACTCCAACCTAATACGCCTGTTTAGTACTACAACCTGTAACTCCTGTTTAGTACTCCAACCTACTACTCCTGTTTAGTACTCCAACCTATTAGTACTCCAACCTACTACTTCTGTTTAGTACTCCAACCTATTACCCCTGTTTAGTTCTTTGAGGTTAGCCCTGTATATTCCTATTCGATGTTCCTTGTTCTGATGCATAATCCCTTTTTTCGCTGATTCATTGAGGTTTTTAAATCTCGAATAACAATTTTCATGAAATTAAGTTGCTCGGTCTAAAAAACCCTCCTATTCGATTTTCCTTGTTCTGATGCATAATCCTTTTTTTCGCTGATTCATTGAGGTTTTTAAATCTCGAATAACAATTTTCATGAAATTAAATTTCTCGGTCAAAAAAAACCCTCCTATTCGATTTCCCTTGTTCTGATGCATAATCCTTTTTTTCACTGATTCATTGAGGTTTTTTAATCTCGAATAACAATTTTCATGAAATTAAGTTGCTCGGTCAAAAAAACCGTCCTAGGATTATCTTCGCCTTTCACTGTTGCCTAATTATTTCGTTAGTGAAGTTAGGCAGCTGAGGACTGCCTGGATTGAAGCCAACGTTGTAAACAAGGATATTGTCTGTCCCCTTTCCTCTGCCCCTCAGGGAGATCTTAGGGTACATTCTTCAAATATCTTAAATTTAACTTTAGAGCAGAAAATAGCAGTAAACTTTCGTGATCAGTAAATTGTTTTTCTTCAACTGTCATCCATTTCATTTCATTTCATTTCATTCCCTTTTATTTCATTTCCTTCCCTTTCATTTAATTTCATTCCCTTTCATTTCATTTCATTACCTTTCATTTCATTTCATTTCATTTCATTTCATTTCCTTTCATTTCATTTCATTTTCTTCCCTTTCATTTCCTTTTATTTAATTTCATTCCCTTTCATTTAATTTTATTCCCTTTCATTTAATTTCCTTCCCTTTCATTTCCTTTTATTTAATTTCATTCCCTTTCATTTCCTTTTCTTTCAATTTATTCCCTTTCATTTACTTTCATTTCCGATCATTTTATTTCATTTCGTTCCCTTTCATTTCATTTTATTCTTGTTCCTTCCCATCCCTTTCATTTTCTTCCCTTTCATTTTATTTTATTCAATTCATTCCCTTTCATTTTATTTCCTTTTATTTCCTTCTTCACCGTGATTCCTTTTTAATTTATTTTATTTTCCATTTATTCCCTTTCATTATCTTTCCTTCTTTTCCTTCCTTTTCTTTCCTTTTTATTCCCTTTTGCATCCATTTAAGCTTCTCATTTATTTCTTCCTCATCAAACCTTTTTAATTCTTCCCTCTGATGCACCAGCTAAAGCATGATATGTACACTATGCATAAGACAGTACGGTAAAATGGGACGGTATACCAATTAAATCCTCCCCTTTTAGAGGGAATTATGTGATGCACTGCTAGATAAAATGATTTTTAAACTTATATATATATATGTTAACCCATGTTTATTGACTGATGAGGATCGAGAGATCTGAAATTCAACGTTTGAATATTTTGTTAAAGGGTGTGTAGCCGAAAACCCTGATGCAAAGATCCCAATGCCTGATTCACAACGGTACCCTTGCTACCTTTAAATGGTTAATGATTTGGAAGATATTGTACTTCTTCTAAGTTTGAGGTGTTTAATTTTGATAATTCCTGTATGTATTCCTGCAGTAGAAATATGCATGTCACTTTTGTGGAGATGACACAATTGATAATAATTAGTTTTCAAAATGATAAACATTGATATGTAATTAATACTTGATCAAACAAAGGTTTTCAGGATACCATTGTGAATCGAACATTGTCATCTTTCCATTGAGTCAGTTACGCTTACAGTCCCTTTAAATATGAATGTTAGATCACATGTTCTTGCGTGTTTTCCTTGACGTAAGACTTGTCAAAAGTGATTAAATTTTGAACGCTACAAAATTAAAGGCAATAAATAAATGATCTTACCAATAATGTGTGAACAGCTTTTAATTTGAAACTCCTTTCGTTTATGAGTCTTTTCACATGATAATGCATAAAACGTTGAAAATCTTGTCATCTGCACGTCTATAGGCTTAACTGTGTTTCTCGGTTTCAAATTAATATAATTTTTCTTTTAAAATGTTTAAGATCATTGCATAATGCACAGACAATTTGATTTCTTTCAGCTAAGTGTCTTTTTTAGAAATTTCCTGTATGTTTGATATCAAATTGAATTTCTTATCTGTACTAGAGTATAAAATGCCGGATTAATGAGCTATGATGATCTAGGATTAGATTAAGAGTGTATCCGATCTGGCGGATTAAATGACCTGAAGGTTCAGCTGTTCTCTCCGTATCCATGTTAGAGCAGTCTCAGGCACTGCTGTATCCAAGTATTGAAAGCCAGCTTAAATCAGGAGAGTTTCCGCAAATATTAAAAAATTCCATAAAACTAAAATATCTTTAGTTAATGTATTTATTATGATAAAGCTAACTTAGCTGTAAAAGTTGTTTAAGGTGTTAAAGTGAGTAGGTTGACCCCTGTATTCTGTAGCTGGGCCAGGGAGTAGGTTGACCCCTGTATCCTGTAGCTGGGCCAGGTGACAACGAAACTGACCGCTACAATATATACACTCCACACTAGGCAGTCAGCAGGTAAGCAGTCTAGGCTTTAACTACAGCCTTTATTAGAGAAATACATCCAATAGAAGCATAGAAAGACAATAGACTCTCCACTAAAACCCCACCATTCCTTCGGTCAGTGTACTGCAAATCACTGCAGTACACACCGAAAGCTTAGTTGAGGGTGAATAGATTGGACAGACAAAAAATAGATTAAATAGACAGAAGATAGGTTAGATAGATAGACAATAGATTGAATAGACAGACATTAGATTGAATAGACTGAAAATAGGTTGAATAGACAGACAATGAATTAAATAGACAGTCAGTTTGAACAGACACACAAAATATTGGATAGACAGAAAATAGACTGAATAGACAGACTATAGATTGAATAGACAGAAAATAGATTGATTAGAAAGACAATAAATTGAACAGACAGCAATAGTTTGAATAGACAGAAAATAGACTGAATAGACAGGCATTAGATTGAATTGACAGACAATAGATTGAATAGAGAGACAATAGATTGAATCGACAGTCAATAGATTGAATAGACGCAAAATAGGTTGACTAGACAGAAAATAGATTAAATAGACAGAAAATAGTTTGAATAGACAGACAATAGATGAAATCTATAAACATACAATAGATTGGATAGATAAACAGGTAAAATATTGGATAGATAAATAGAAAATAGATTGAATAGACGCACAATAGATTGAATAGACAGAGAATAGATTATATAGACAGAAAATAGATTAAATAGACAGACAATAGATTGAATCGATAAACAGAAAAAAGTTTGAATAGATAAACAGAAAAATACTTGGAGAAATAAGCAGAAAATAGATTTGATAAAAACCAGATTATTAAAGAACTTCAAGAATTGAACAGCAGTTCAAATAATTCTTATTTGTAGCGAAATTGTATTTTTCTCATTCCTATATATTTACAACCTGTCTGTTTATTTGAACAGAAAAAATTGTTGAAATAGCAAAGGTCTTCGTTAGTAAGTTGCAAATACAAATTAATTAAAAGACTACAGTTTAAGGTGAATAATCTGTTCCTTCGCTGCTTTTGGTTCATTAACTTAAAATACATTAATTAGCAAATTGATTGGAAAGAATATTGTTCGGATTTTGAAAAATATTATATGAAACGCGAAACCATACTTTAAACGAAATTCATCTAAGTTTTCAAGCAAATGCGAAAAACTTCAATGCCATTTAACAATGTAAAAGAGAAACCAATTTGAATCCTAAATATAGAATTCTAAAATGCTTTACATAAAGATTAAGTCTGTGTTCGACAAAATGCTCAGATTTTGCTTACAAATTCTGACCCGTCAACATAAATCAATTAAATGATGCTAGGCAGGTTTAGATTGTAGAGAAGTATATCTCTCCGGGTTTAGATAAGATACAGATAAATAGGATAAAATCCGACACGACCGCGTCAATTTTCCGAGAGAAATCAGTTCTCAACTGCCCAAAACTAAAAAACAGAGAGGGTTGCGATATGGCCATGGATGAGAAAATTTAACATCGCACANGGGGGGGGGTGAGATATGGCCATGGATGAGAAAATTTAACATCGCACAGGAAGAGATACTAGAAGGAAAACGTATCAAATATCTTGGACAAATTCCTAAATATTAGAACATTCTTCAGCTTTATTCTCTCAAATAGATATTCGACCCAATATCAAACACAATGCATCCTACCTACAGTTTTACTATATACCTGGTTATCCAGCCCATTATATATCCCATCTTCTCTATACCTGGATATCCAATTCAATGTATCCTACCTTTATTCAGCTCTATACCTGGAAATCCAACCCAATAAATCCTGCCTTCAGTTCCACTCAATACCTAGATATCCATCCTTGCACTCTGCTCTTTACCATGATATCCAGCTCGTTAAACCCATCTTTTAGCTTTACTTTATACCTAGAAATCCTGCAAAATTTATATATATATTCTTCTTTTTTACTTTATACATAGGTATCCAGCACAATATAACCATTCTTCAGTTTTACGTTGCACCTAGATGTACTGTCTAATCTTTAAAATCTACTCTATACCTGGATATCCAAACCATCATTCCGTTCTACTCTTTACCTAGATACGCAACCTTCCGCTATACTCTATACCTAGATACCCAACCTTTTGCTCTACTCTATACCTTAATACCCTGGCCAAGATATACATTCTTTAAGTTCTACTCTATACCTAGATATCCGGCCCAATAAATCCAATTCAATCCTTCAATTTTACATTATAACTAGATATCCAAATGTTTAGTTCTTCTCTTCACCCAGATATCCAGCTCAATATTTCCAGCTTTCAGCTTTGTTCAAAAATTTAGTTCGAAGAAGTAAATAACGCTCAAAGTTTTAAGAATCATAAAGAAATGTTTAGCTTTCATTAAGAAAAAGATTCAATGCGAAGATTTAGGTCATTAAGGAGAAAGCAAGTAGCAGTGTTGAGAATTGAAAAAAACTATTTTGTAATGACAATTTTCAAAATTTGGCAAGAAGACAATTTTTTGAAAATTCAATTATTCTTGAAAGCCACAAGGTCAGGCAGGGAGGTAGAAAACAACGTAAATAAACTGCGTAGAACGACAACTGTCCAACTGCGTAGAACGACAACTGTCCAACTGCGTAGAACGACAACTGTCCAACTGTCTGAACACATGAATTAAATACATTTATGTTTTGAAATATAGTAAACTCTTTAAATGCATATTGTATTTAATGATATTCAAATTTTTCAATTGTTTGTTTTATTTTAGAATCTTATTGGAATCATGTCTGGCGAATTCCCCAATATTCAGTCTACTCACTCCCTTGTGGCCAAGCATGTCACCAAGGATAAATGGGACCAGCTGAAGGACATTGAGACCAAGACCTGTGGATTCACCCTAGCCAAGGCTATTGCCTGCGCTGTTGAGTTCGACAACCAGCATTGCGGAATCTACGCCGGAGACTGGGATTCCTACAAGGACTTCGCCATCGTCTTTGATCCTCTGATCCAGGAGTACCATGGAATCTCTGCTGATGCCAAGCACACTTCTGACATGGATGCCTCAAAGATTGTTGGAAACATCGCCCCTGAAGTCCCATGCCACTCCACCCGTATTCGTGTTGGACGTAACATTGACGGATTTGGACTTTCCCCCGGAATCACCAAGGACCAGCGTATTGCCATTGAGAAGCTGATGTCCTCTGCTCTCTCCAAGCTGACCGGAGATCTTGCTGGAACCTACTATCCTCTCACTGGTATGGATGAGGCTGTCCGTCAGAAGCTTGTTGACGATCACTTCCTCTTCATGTCTGGAGACCGTAACCTCGCTGTTGCCGGTATGGAGCGTGATTGGCCCGAGGGCCGTGGAATCTTCCACAATGAGGCCAAGACCTTCCTTCTGTGGGTCAATGAGGAAGATCAGACCAGAATCATCTCCATGCAACAGGGAGGAGATGTCAAGGGAGTTTTCGAGCGTCTGGCCCGTGGTATCAAGGCTGTCGGAGATTCTGTCAAGGCTGAGTCCGGCAAAGAATTCGCTCTTGACGAGAGGTACGGATACATTCACTCCTGCCCCACCAATCTAGGAACTGGTATGCGTGCATCTGTCCACGTTGACCTGCCCGGCTGGACCAAGGAGGGAGTTGACAAGCTGAAGGCTAGGTGCGAGGAGCTCGCTGTCCAGCCCAGAGGAACCAGAGGAGAATCTGGTGGCCAGACTGGTAAGTCAAAAAAGATAGATTTAACTAATAAATTTTATATTTTACAATTAATGTTTCAGGTCACACTTATGACATCTCCAACAAGCATCGTCTTGGATACTCCGAGGTTCAGCTGGTCCAGGTTATGATTGACGGTGTCAACACCCTGTGGAAGGAGGATCTGGAGTTCCAGAAGAAGCACGGAATGTAAAGAAGCATAAAAACTTGTTCTAGATCAGAACTCTATCCAGCCATGTGCATGATTGTGTGTGTGCGTGCTCAATAAATGTGTTTGAAGTTAGTACTTTTTAGTTTTGAAAAGAGTGGGAGAAAAAAGAAGAGATTAAAGTTTAGAAGTTGTCAAATCATCAATAATTGTAAGCATAGTTATTCCTTTAAATGTTTATTGGAATTAAATAAAAAATTTTCCTTTCGAGAAATTTTAAAAAAAGTTATCAACTCTAATGACGTAAACATTTAAAATTGCGATGATACATTTAAGTATGCAGAGCTGAAATCAATGATTCCCAGAAAATGGGACAGTAAGGTTTGCCGTCGTGATTTTTATTATTTTATGGGTCGATTAAATTTAAGTAAAAAATTGCGCTGGATATTGTTTCAAATTAAGATCAAGCAATACAATTAAAAACTTGGTATTTGATATTCTTAGATTATTCTATTGTATTTAATATCAAATTCAAATCAATTATCATATTTTTTTCCAAGCTGATAAAATAAGTGTGCGAAAAGGCTTTTAAAATCCTGCAATATTTTCTAAAAACAGCTTTGTCGGGATAAAATGCGAGTTAATTGCCCTGAAACAAAAAAGAAACTTTATAGCCCAGGGATCATGAAATTGTTGGGTGAAAAACTACTTAAAAAGTGAAAAAAAAGGTATTTTATGATGCTCCTGTTGCAAACAAATAAGTTTTATTCACAAGATCCAAACTATGGTTTGACTGGAAGTGGAATTGCAAAATCTTGAATTTTATTCTAGGCCTACAATACTCACGAAAACAGAATTAAACTACAAAAGAATTTGTAACAAAGAATTGTTAAGGAGAAAAAGGAAAAAAATGGCGTTCATTTTTCAGCAGTTTTTCGTACAAAAACATTTTTCAAGTTAACGCTCGACGGACAGAGCTAGTTACTTGGCAGAAATGCAATACTGTTACACGAGAAGAAAAAACAAGATAATAATTTGAACTTTTTAAAGGAACTGTCAACGTATTTCATTGTAATACTGTTAATATTATTTTTGTTAGTGAAATTTCCTAAATGTGGCCCGAAAGTAACCTGCTGATTTTTAATTGTAAAATTCTGAAAGCTGCAAAAAATCTATGAATTTTCAATTTTTTGTTGTTGATGTTTTGCCCATTGTCGTTCCCGCCCCTTAAAAAAAGAATGGTATTTCATTCTTAAAGTTTAAATTTATTTGGAAATATTTTAAGAATTTCCTACGTTGACTTTTCAAATATTTTAATGCAGATTTGTCTATTTCACGGTAGTCAGGTCTAAAAACCTGAAAAAATCTAAAATAATTTAAAATATTTAAAACAAGATTATACTAGAAAGGTGCAGACCACGACATGTCTAAAGAAAAATTATCTTACTGGGTAACACATGACTATTAATCCTAATTTTGTTTGAATGTTTAAACCTTGTATTGTTCTATAAAAAGATAAACGGGTGTTTACTCCGAGTAGAGAGAAATAAAGTAGGTTTATCAAATGTTACATCTCCGCTAATAACAAAACATAAAGCATAAAAGTTGTAACAATACATACATACATGCTTTAAATCTGAAAGAAGATTCTGTAAAAAGTTTAGAAAATATAATAATGATAAAAAAATAAAAATAGTTTAGATATTGGGTTTTAATCATCGTTAACCATTCTCTTCTTAATCCCTTGTCAATTATTAATATATGTCGATATTTTACAAAATATATTTTGCAAGGACGTTTTGAATAATTGGATAAAGAAATTTCTATGTTTAATGGTCATAAAATTTAAGATAAACCCTTATTAGCTTATTCTGATAAAGATGAAAGTAAAGGAATTGAGTCTTTGCCACAAACTCATAATCTTCTAATCCATCTTTGTCGTGTCATAGATTTTTCAAACTACGAATTCTGCTGGGTTCAAGATTCAAAGTTTGATATTTCAAAGATGTTCACCGTCAGGTTGTAAAGAGAGGGATTCGAAAATTAGAGCTTAACTAAAGAATTGAGTCATTGCCACAAACTCTGATTTCTTAATCCCCTTACCTCTACAACCCAATGTTGTAGACCCTAGATATTTCAAACTATGAATTCTGATGGATCAAATAATCAAAGTTTGAAATATCAAAGGTTTACGCCATCTGGTTTTAGAGATATAGGTATTAGAAAATTGGGATTTGTGGCAAAAACTCATTTCATTTGTTCAAGTCCTTTGTTTCTAACTGAATTTAAAGAGACATATAAGAGAGTGTTTATATTCCAACTTCCTGGGCCGCTAAACTGCTTTCTCAGCATTTTTTCAATATTTTGCCGATTGCAGAGGTTTAAATGCCGTTCCCTGCAGACTCTGCAATTTGCAATCTGCATACATTGCTGATAAATATTTGCAATCTGCATACATTGCTGATAAATATTTGCAAACAGACTTTGCACTATCTGGGAAATCTTTTCTCACACCAAGTAACTTTTATTATTCTAAACTATTATGTTTTATATTCTATATTTTTTATTCTAAACTATTATGTTTTATATCCTATATTAATTTATTGATGAATTTCTGAGGTTGTCATTATTAAATATATTAAAGAAGTTGAACAAGCAAGGTACAAATAATAGATCAATTAATCTATAATCATTAAAATTCCGAGGTCGGTAAAGTAGTTGAACAAGGTACGGATAATTTAACTACCTTCTGGTATGGCGGAGAGTGTATTAAAGTTCAAACTCTGGCAGATCAACAAGCTCGGCTCTTTAATAACAAAGTAAATTCTTAATTCTCAATAATATATTATATGGAGTTGGTTGATTTGGTCCGCTGTAAAGAAGGGTTCCGGGGGCCGAATTTGATAAAATTGAACCAAGTCTAGACGCGATTCAATTAAAAACGGTTATTAGGGGTTCAGTATTAGCAGTTAGTTTTACTTGGGTCATACGGCCACACATTCGATTTAATTACTATAATAATAATAATTACTATTAATAAGTACTGATTGGATAATATAATGTTCAGATGGTATATGTAAGAATGTTTGGAGGATTTGTTACTTACTTTTGTTACGTTTGTCAGTATCCGTACTGCATAATATAGATGTTACATATGTGAAGTATATAGAGTAAAGTGAACCTTCATATTAATTTTCATTCCAAATTAAAGCCGTTTAATTAATTCATTGACACCAAGACATAAAGATAATATATTGACAAGATCTTTTTTTCAAACTTAAATTACGGGATTTATTTAAGGTTTTTGCAAAGAATGTTATGTGCACAATCGTAATAATTGTGCAACTGCAAGTCACTATAATATTCTGTGCGCATACATAATAAAACATCTTTAATCAAGAAAAGAAGAAAAATAATGCATCCTAGAAAATGTTTACAAGTACAGTATTTAAGACAACCTTCATTTGCGAAAATTTTATAAAATAAGTTTGTATGTAAATGCTATTGATTTAGAGATAAGTAGTTGGCTATTGTAAAAATCAATTATCTAAAAATCTAATTTAAGATCATAGAGGAAATATTCAAAACATTCAAGGCCCTTTGAATTAGTAATTTTAACCCAAACAATATCAAACAACTTTTTAAATCTATCAAAATCTGCTATTTGAATTTTTATTAGATGGCAAAGGAACTGATCTCTTGCCACACACATTTTCTAATCCCTATATCGTCACAACTTGATGATGTAAACCTTGGATATTTCAAACTTAGACTATTTGATCCAACATAATTCATAGTTTGAAATATCAAAGGTCTTTAACATTAAGTTAAAAACAATAGTTTGCTGGAAGAACTCAGTTCCTTTAGACAATTTTGATTTGTGGGTGAGGAAGATAATCAATGGATCTTCACGACGGACAAGAAACATGAGGAGAGCTACCTGAAGCTTCAAATGCTACCAGAAAAATCAGAACTTTTTATAGAGCCAATAGGACTGATACTAAAACTTTCGAAACTAATTCCAGAAGTATCAGAACTGATACTAGAAGCTTCAGGATTGCAACCAACAACTTGATGACTTCTTATATCAGAAGTTTCAGGACTGCTATACCAGACGCGCCAGGACGGCTACTAGAAGATCTAAAACTTCAGGACTGCTACCAATAGCTTAATGACGGCTGCTTTAGTTACAAACTCAACTTTTTTAGAGCTTATCTAGCTATAAAAAATTCAGGCAGTACCTGGGAAGCAAGGCAGTTGACCAAGGGCTTTCAAACTTTGATACAACATGCATTATTATTGAAGTCTCTAATATTTACCTTTCAAAAGTTATTGCAGAAAAAGAAACCTAACTCAATATTATTTTGTATGGTCATTTTGTATAGTCATTTTTATTTCCGCAAATACATCGATTTTCATACTTCATTTTGTTTACCTATTTAGAAGCATATAAATGTTTATTCAAAAATTTTTTATCAAATCCGAATTTTCTAGATGTGAACTTTGATTATTCAGAAAACAACAAGAATTTTTGTTGGTTTTCTAAGCCATGAGACCTTAGCTTCTGAAATTAAAATCTTAGCTTATGAGCTAAAAACTCGTAAAATTTCAATAAGAAATCATACCTCTTCTTTAATCGCACTTAACAGTCATAAAAAGACAAAATATGAAGAAACTCATATTTTCAAAAGTTTTAGAAATATCGTTTTGTGAAACATTGCTTCTTTACAATACAACTCGATTGCTGTCCAATTCGGATCTGTAGGTCATTGAATGAAGTAAACCTTAGTTTTATTATAATTACGCACATCAAATGTATCAATATAGAAGTACACTTTACTCGTACTAGTTATAAATAAAAATTTTAAAAATCACGATTTATATAAACATTGTTTACATAATTAAATAGTTTGATAAACATCTCTGAGCTTTAGTTCTCCTAAGACAAGCTTAGTAAGCTGTGAAACTAACTTCGAACAAAACTAATCAATTTTCAATATTTCTATGAACAATGTTCTCAACATTTTTTTAGATAATCATTCTTACTTGTGAATGTATTAATTATCTAAATCTTCTGTTTAGTTTCTTTTTATGTTCGTCCTCCTTCCTATCCTTCATATCCTCCCTATCCTTCCTATCCTTCCTATCCTTCCTATCCTTCCTATCCTTCCTATCCTTCCTATCCTTCCTATCCTTCCTATCCTTCCTTCATTCCTATCCTTCCGATCCTTTCTATCCTTTCTATCCTTCCTTCATATCCTCCCTATTCATTTGTGTCTCTACTACCTTTCCTAACCATCCTATCCTTCAAATCGTAATATTCATTTTTGTTTCTCCGATTCTTCTGATATTTTTATTCTCTATATATTTCATATCTTTCCCCCCTTCAATTCTTCTAATCATTCATTTTCTTCCAAAACTCAACTCTCCAAACTGTCATTCGATTTCCTTACTTTTAATATCTTTAATAGATACGCGCTGACCAGTTCATATTATCGCATCTCATTCAATCAGTTTAAATCAATTCTCCCTGGACTGCCGCCCCCCCCCCCTGATCAGTTCACACACACACTGCACACACGCTTTCGTTAAAACCTGTATTCCTGGGACTACAAACTGCATTCAAACAGTATTCAGTTCTTAGTTGTGTTATACAAAACTCTGAGTTTCCAAAACCCATTACTGAGATAAGAAACGGGTGGAAGGATAGAGGTGTTCATTTATCAAATGACAACCAGCTGTGCTCTATTTCTTGTAGATAATGCTTGATCTTTCAAAAATATCAGGTTTTGTATGAGAACATCACTGCGACACATTGTAACTGTTTTATGTATACATTGGGGTTGCACTGCAAACTAAACAGAAGGATAAGATTGAATTGATACGAAATTATTGGTACAACTTTGTAAACTAGTTGCTCCGCTTGCTTTTATTTTATACCCAAGTATGAAAAAGGCAATTTATCCGGTTAATCATTATAAACTAAAAACGTTTTTTTTTTTCTTTAAAATATATTTTTAATAAGAGTAGTAATGAATATAAAGTTTTAATTTTATGTACAATTTACTTTAGTTTAACGTGGTTTGTGTAAACTGCAGGAAATTGAAACCTGGAGAACCAAATAGAAACATAATTCTATCCCTGTTATAAACTGATATTCACAAATATCCTTCTTTAGGATTATAGCCAGACATTTATCATACATTTGAGTGTCGAGATATTTCATATTTAGTTCAGGAGATATATTTATAGACCAATATACAGATAAAAATGTAAGAATTTTGCATCCTTTCCAAACTTTTTAAAACTCTCAGGGGGAAACTTTTATTTATTTTAATTTTAAAGTTTTCTAGAGGTCCAACTATGGTATTTTTTGTATGGGGGGGGGGACATTTGTGTTTGTGTTAATTTGTTAATGATATATTTTTAGTGTGAAATCTTAGAGAAGTTTAATCAGATAAATTCGTCCCATTGTTTTTTAAATTTGAAAATTCCCCTTTTTTGATCTCAAGGAGGGGGGGGGGGCGCCCCCTCCCTTAAAAAATCTAAGACGTATGTACGGTGTATTATTGCTAAGTAAGAGGGAAAAATCTATCTTTATAATCCTCATTGGCGCTCGCCCTCAGGCAGGTTGTGTCACAGCACGGCGTGTACAAACGTCTTATTGGTCTCAAACGATTTCTAAAGCAAATTTCTCTTTAATATTGCACTCTCCGCTCAACTACCATGTCTAGCCAGACACTCCCTTTAATTCAAGAACTATAAAGCAGACAGTAAATATTTAAATATTCAAAGCGTCAGAAATGACACTAAAATTAAAAAATACAAAAATCGAAATTTTTATGATTGTGATTATTGTTTTTTTATTTGCAGAAGAATGTTTATATTTCTGATCCTTTGTTCACTGTTACGTTTGTATTCAGGCAAAATACATTTAATTTCTTTAGTTAAACATGAAAGGATCTAATCTTTTACTAATTTGCAATGTGATAAAAATATAAGGATTCATATATTTTTATAAATAAAAACATTTTCAGGGGCGGATCTTTCTCCTATCATCATAATACCAGGAAACAAGAAAATAATTATTCACTGTTTTTCATTTCTTTTAAATTTTATTTGGAACAAAATAGAGGGTGGCTCAAAAAAGTGAGAAAATATAAATTCCTTTCAAAAGTCTAAAACCTGTGCCATTGAAAATAATTCAGAAATCAGGATAAAATAAATATCGTTCGTTCAGATTCAATCAAGATTGTATTATAAGGTAAGTTACTCTCGATGCGCTCCTATGTATGAAAAATGTTGTCTTCTTTGATAGATTGATAAATACCCAATATGACGTCACTCTCGCCTTTATAATTAATGACGTCATATTGGGTATTTAGCTGTTTATCTTAGAAGACGACATTTTCTGCACATTGCAGCACATCGAGAGTAACTAACCTTATAATACAACCTTGGATTCAATATAGATTTACAGTTTCCCATGACGTTTTTGAGTAAGTGTCCTCATGAATAAACCAGTAATAATTTTTTCTTAATTTTCTATGATTTAGGTTTTGTTGCGATATAGTATAAAATAATAAATGAGAGTTAAAGGTTTCTCAAAGTAAGTTCAAAGAGCAAACATTTATGAGATTCAAAAAGTATCCCTAATCCCTATCTGTTGGGCCACCATGCAAATGAATAATTTAGGATAGGGTGTTTTAAAGGGACCGTTCATTTATTTGGATATTTTGAGGGCAAACTAAATTTTTTAAAAAGTTATTTAAAAATTTTAATTTTCAAAATATAACTTTTTTTAAACATTTGACAGATTGAACAAACGTTTAAATAGTATCGTACCTTTGCAATGGAATTCTAAGCGATAAATCTGCCATAGCTATCATTGCAAAGTAAGACTAATACCAATGAAAAGCTACTAACCCTTTAATAAAGCTTTTAATAAATTATTATACAGCTCTCATCATGGTTCAACTTTTAGTTATTTAGCTGGGCACCATAAAATCTAAAAATATTCTGGTCAAATAATTATTTTGCACACAGGTTTTAGTATATTTCAGAAATATTAAAATGAATGATTTTGCTTTATTCAAAATTATTTCTGACAGAAAAAGAAGATGTTAATTCGCCACAAACTCTAATTTTTTATCACTTTCTTTGCACCTTGAATTTTAAAACTATGAATTCCGATGAATCAAGATGCCAATGGTAGAAATATCAGTTATACACGATCAGGCTACAAAGATACAGGGTCAAGGATTAGAAAATTAGATTGCTGAAGATTCATTTACAGCACGAACAATTGTTTAGAGCTATCAACGGTGGTTTTGATTTATTTATTTTATTTTATTTATGTTCTGGTTTAAAGGAGACGGGGGTAATCAGCTGGAAGCCCGCCTAGATAAACCCAAGGATACTTCAGGTTAAAACTATGTCATCTGGGAACTTGTTGGATACTTATACTACCGATCGTTTGATCTCGATACTTATACTACCGATCGTTTGATCTCGATACTTATACTACCGATCGTTTGATCTCGATACTTATACTCCCGATCGTTTGATCTCGATACTTATACTCCCGATCGTTTGATCTCGATACTTATACTACCGATCGTTTGATCTCGATACTTATACTCCCGATCGTTTGATCTCGATACTTATACTACCGATCGTTTGATCTCGATTTCCACTGAAGGCACTTTTAATTTGAAAATCAATACTTAATCTCTTTTTCGAGTAATTCTTTTTGGGTACTGTTACCATGCAGGATGTCAAATAACGATGAAATTAATCCTCAGATTATGGATTAGCAAGCATTGATTCCGATATCCGAAATACAAGAGTTCCCAGCTCAGAATACATATAAGCGGAGGTCGAAATTTCGATATTCAATTAAAGTTTGAGAATAAATACTTGATCTCCTCAATTGTATCTGCAGTGAAGGACCACAATGATTTATCGAAGAGGAATTAAATCAATATGTAGTTCTGCAAGAGATGGAAATCAATGTTTTAACACAACATTTTTCTGTATATTCAATATTTTCCTCAACCTGTTAGGCCAAATCGACACTTATCAATTTTAAAATTGATCCAGAAATTTGACCCGAATCAGATTTTTACAGTTTTAGTTCAGTCAGACTGTTTCAACCTAACGGTCTTCGATAGCATTGGTCATCATGTTATATAGCTGTAAGTAGGTTAGATTGGTCATCATGTTATATAGCTGTAAGTAGGTTAGATTGGAAAAGAAAGACTTTGACTCGTTTTCTTCCTATATTTCATAATTATGTATTAATTTCTTTTTTTAATGTTACAAACCGAACACTGAACAATTCTATTTTGTTTATTTTTTCATCTACTTTATAAACAATATCTTCGGTGGATCGCTTTATTTTAATTCAGGAACACGGGAAACATTTTCCAGAACACAGTTTTCTAAACTACTTCTTATAATTTTATTAAAAACAACTGATTTTAGCTGAACACAAACTTTTTAAATTGAAAAAAATTAACATTTTTTGAGAAAGAAAAATGACGATATCTTCCTCCTTGTTGTTCAGTTAGAAAAAATACTGTTTTGCATACAACTCATACAACTCTTTAACTGAGGTTACTTTAAATTAAGCCGACAGACTCTTTAAACTTATTTTAAAGTTAGTCTGCATAAAATATTTATTCGCTCATGATTTTGTGAACAAAATTCATCTCCTTCCCTCCCAGTATTCAGGTTCAAAATAAGAAAGATCTGAAAAAAGAATCGAAATATTTTAATATTTTAATATTGTTTCCAGGATGCCCACATCAAGATGATTGGCACAGGATGTGGTTGGATGTTTGGAGCCTCCAGGGCAGCAGGCTCAAGTATTCAAATAATCATTCAATCTTTTATCCATTCATCCTTTCGTTCATCTTTACACCCATCTATACGCGAGTTTCAGGGTGAGGGGACTAAGAACAGCCCAAGGGATCTAGGGGACCTAGAACTTTTGTAAACATTTTACGGTCAGTTTTATGAGGGGGTGTCTATCACAAACACATTCTGTATACTTCATTTTAAAATCGTAGCACGTTTTTTTCATAGCATTAGATGAGTGAGAAATAGTTTGTTAAAATTAAAAGTTCTTTTTATTTGAATTTAAACACAATTAAGATATCACCTATTCCCAAAATACTAAATAAATATTCACGCAACCTCGAGCCTACAATTTTATGATTCAAGTTAGAAATAAAATATGGTCATAATTTTGGTTACAGTATATATTTACGTTTTTATTTTTGAACTTCAATTTTTTGTGACATCAAACTGAAAATATGAATTTTGTTATAATTTTTCTTTTGTCCCTAGGTCTGTATGTTTGTTGTTTATGTTTTTTGGTTCGTTTTTGATTGGTTTTTAAACATTGATGGTTTTTGGCCGCGGTTCAAGACAAAATCAAAATTCAAACTGAATGTTTATTCTAAAAGTTTTTCTTTTTTCATGAGCAAAATCTTACTTTGACAAAAGATTATATACACAGGCACTGAGATCTATACAGCCATGAATATTATGCATCAACTATTAAGATTGGACCATCTTTAAAGCGTCTCAGTGCTTTGATGCTTCGCTTTACCTTGACAACAAACATAAAGTTCTGGTTTCGAAATTTCAAAAAACTCAACTAGATCTGCCGAACATGAATTTATGCCTCCATGTTGGATCAAACAAGCTAAAGTAGACTTTTTGCGTAAAACAATAAAACAGATTCTTGGGTTCCAGTTTTAAATTATGTTCTTTAGAAATAAAAACATAGTTATCAAGATAATTTAAATCAGAGCTTAGTCACTTCTAAGATTTACTAAAATTTACAAAATCTTCTATAACAAATGTACAGGGACATTCACCTTCCACTAGACATAAGGAAAAGGTCAAATAGATTCAAACCTACTGGTATACGACTCTAGTCATCTAGTTCACAAGTACAGTGAATACCAAAAAACTTTGGAAAAGAAAGACGACCTTAAAGCGATAATTAAGTGTGTTTAATTGTGTTACAAAGCAAAGTCTGTTAAAACTGCTCAATTTCTGTGTTTAATGTTTATTGGATTTTTTTAAAGTCGTAACTTAAGCCTAAAGTCATCTTCCCATTGCAGAGTTTTATGATTATTACTCCAGAAGAAAAGTTTTTGTTGTTGTTACATTACTAGAATTTCAAAGAAATTTACCTCCTCAATAGGTGTTCAATAATAGGATTTGTGATTAAAAACTGATGTCATTTTTTAATATAACTTTAAATTTACTTAAATTTAATGTAGGCCCCGGACCAACCATGATATGGTAATAATATCACATTTCCGATTTCTTTGAATTGTTGGCATTGACTAACATTTGCCACAAATCAATATTTTGAATCATTCGACCCAGTAAGTTTTGCAGATGACACAAGTGTTCCAGAGAAATTAGAATCAGTAGAATATTATCAAGAGCTTCTAGACTTCTTCAACACACTAATCACAGTGACGGATTATTCAATCAATCAAGCAAAACAGAAATTCTCGCATTCAATCAGACCCAGCACGGTGAAATAAACAATATAGAAAAGGGAAAGTAGTGACAAAGGTGAAACATCTTGGAATCATTCTCATAATTGAAAAAGCCAACTACAATTATCTGACTCCAAGATTAGAAAATGCAAAGAGTAGGATCACAAGAAGAAACAGCACCACATACACAAGAACTCATAGTCAAGCAAATCATGTTCTTATGTCAATTATTGGATAAAGAACAAATAGAAGAGATACTAAAGCTAATTTACAAAGCTCTTTGGAGGGAAAAAATTAGTGTTGATGCAATCATGGAAAAGGGTGGAGTAAGCCAGTGGGGTCGGTCGGTCGGTCGGTCTAGTTAGCCCTTCGACGGGACTATGCCAAGAAAATTGACCCCTGTCGTATGTTAGTCTGGTTAGGGCGACGTACTGTACCATAGAATCGGTCAGTACACGCTGTTATCTGGCAGGCCGGTACAAACTGGGCAGGTCATGTTCGAATTCAAATTTACTACGACCCAGAGTGGGAAGGACGGCACAAGATATCAAAGGAAGGAACAGATGCACCAGTTAGAGTAGGAGGTCTCACCATGAGAATTACGAAGATCAAAACATCTATATTACGACTCTGGAGTAAGACATATAAGGAAATATTACAGTGATGAAATATAAACCTTAGAAATGAGAAGGAATGCTCAGATAGTCTAGAAACAGACAGGCAATCAGGAAACAGACAGGCAATCAGGAAACAGACAGGCAATCAGGAAACAGACAGGCAATCAGAAAACAGACAGGCAATCAGGAAACAGACAGACAATCAGTAAACAGACAGGCAATCAGGAACCCCAGTGAGAAGAACAAACTTCGAAAATCAAACAAAAAAGAAGAAAAAAATAGAAAAAAGCAAAAAATAGATAAAGTTAAGAATAAATAAAAGAATAAAAGAAAAAGACAAAAGAGATCTAGAAAGAAGGAACTAAAAAGACAAAAAAAAATATATTTGCAAAAATGAAAAAAAAATAAAAATCCTAAATAAGGAAGAATAAATAAAAAGATAATATCTCTGTTGGGTTTAGAGATGGTTTCTCATAAGGTAAAGGAAATAAAAGTTTAAGAAAAAGTATAGAATGATCGGGTCTTGTAAGTTGAGTCTCGCTGACAGCCGAAACAGGGAGAGGAGAAAAGAAATGAAAACAGGGGGGGGGGTGTAAGAGACAGGAGATGAGAAAGAAAACCTCAAAAAAAGAAATGGAAAATCAAAGTAGGGGTGGGGCATCTAATGTTAGAATTTGTCTTAAGCTGAAGTTGTTTACCAAAAACTATAAATGAACAAGGAAAAATAATAGAAGCAATACGATGCTATGAAGTTTGGTTGAAACCGGGAGAAGCTGAAAGCCTAGCCGACTATGTACTTAAGCTAATAAAAATTCTTTGATGTTAAAACCATAGAGAATAGACTATATATTAGAGGGGAATTTAGACAATCTCTCGGTATGAATTTTTTCAGTTTCTTTCAGCCTGAAAGGGAGTTCAAAGTGCAACAAATCATGTAAATGTTCACAAATTATATGCAGTAGAGTACATTATTACAGCTTGTTCCCTAGACTGTCCATTTCAATTTCGAATTCTTTAAAGCTGTTGAATAAACTTTATAAAATGAATTAGGTGAATAAAAAACATTATTTCATTTATAGTTATAACGGAAAATCATCGTTTGTAAAGTGATAGGCATTTAGTCTATGTGAAATGATCATTAGTCATTTATGAAACCAGCCTATTTCATAATTTGATTTTCTTTTAATATTAATTTTAGATTTTCTATAAAATGATGTTCCAGGGCCCAAAAGGTTATATAGCACAAATATGTGAAGTACACCTGCAGTATGGAAACATTACAACAAAATGGCCGTTTTACACTTTTTTTTGAGTAAATTCCCCTCTAATATATATTCTATTCTCTATGGTTAAAACATAAAGGTTTGTATAGGTTCTTAAGTGCATGAGTTTATACTAGGGGTCCATGGGTTCATAAGTTCAATTTCATAGGCTTATAGGTTCATAGATTCATATCATTGGTTCATAGATTTATGGGTTCAGAGGAAAGCAATTTCTTTTTAAAGGAATCGAGTTTTTGACCAAAATTCTAATATGCAGCTGATGGTGTAAATTTTTTATATTTCAAATACAGGTAGTTTTATCTAACAGAATTCATAGTTTGAAATATCCAACGCCTACGACAGTTAAAAGTATCGGGATAAGAAAATTTGAGCTTGTGACAAAGACTTAATTCCTTTAAACTTTTTATTCCAAGTAATAACATAGAAAAACTAAAAGGTCATTCTTTTTTGTGTTAATTAGCTTTGGTTGATAATTAATTGTCAAATATGTCAGTATTTCAGAGGCGGGGGGGATACTTTATTACAATACCAGGTTTATCTATGCAAGGTGAGATGGGTGTACCGAAATAACAAACAAAAATATATTTTAAAATGCACTTTTTGTTTTCCGGTTTCTTTATAGATCCAAGAATGTAGTTTTAAAAAATTCGGTAAAGATTAATTTCAGCATTTGGTCAAATGTCTGCAGGGACCCACACAATAACAGATAAAACACTAGATGTCGTCTTTTCAAGATTTAGGGGTTTTCGTTTACAATAACCCTGAGATATAAACCCAAATGAGTTACACGCATGCGGCGTAGAACAGTCTCTCTCCTTGTTTTGTTATTCTACGCAGCATGCGCGTAACTCCTTTGGGCGTCTGACTCAGGGTTATTGAGAGCGAAAAACCCCTTAACCTTGAAAAGACGACATCCAGTGTTCCATCTGTTATTGATAATTAAGGTATCCCACAAGGAACACTGTTTAATGTCAACCATGAATGACAGCTAGGAGTATGATAAGTCTATCTAGTCTGGCTGCAACGTATTAAGTCAGGAAACTAAGAGTCCTGACTGAAAACTTTAGAATGGAATATCCTTAATCCCGATCGGTAAATTAATCTGGAGATTAATATAAAGAGGAGAACAAGCATTATTTAATCTGGAGATTAAGAAAAAGAGTGGATCAAGCATTAATCCCGATATCCGCCATTCAAAAGTTCCCAGCTCTGGATATTTTTTATATAAACCTGTAGATTAAAAAAGATTCTTTGCCACTTATATAAAGGATCTGTAATCTATAAACGTTATACAATAACACCCTTGAAACTCTGAAAAAAATAGGAAAAGATAACGTCATTTTCTGGCTCGAAAAGTGCTTTATTTTTTAGTGAATTTTCCCATTTGTTTCCTATTTCTAACTTATTGATCAGAAAAATCATTTTAGGGTACCGTTATTAATCAGGCATTGCCATCTTTTAATGGAGGGTCACTTGAAATTACGCTAGCAGTCTCTTTAATATATATGTCAATAATCTGTAATTGTATTTAGAGAGCCAGGCAGGAAAATTGAACAACTACTAAATATAAATGGATTATATATAATCAGTTTTCTTTTTAAATTAGATATCATGAAACTGTTCAATGATTGAAAATAAAGTTTTATTTAAAAGCTAAAATGTTTGATAATAAAATTTACAGATTAAATTATGAATAGAAATTATATTTGGAAACTCATCCTAGATTTTCATCTCGATGTTTTAAACCCAAAATCAACTTTTAAAGGGAGTGTTCGCGAAAAATGAAAGGGGGTATAGACTTAATGCGATAAAAAAGCGCTTTTGGTCGCTACTAATCTGACTTCTATCTGTTGCGTCAATAAGGAGTAAATTTTTAAAGACGTCTCATACCGAATAACTTAGCGTCCATACAAATTGAGAAAATTGCAATGTACAGGGTTGCCAAGTGGTTCTGTACGGAACCAAATAACTCAAAATTGGTTCTCTAGAAAATCAGTGGTTCCGGTGGTTCCCAACTGGTTCCAAGATTTTTATTTTGCCTTATCAGAAAAAGAGCATTAAATAACCAAGAATTATCAAAATTCAGTGAGAAAAATGTGATCCTGTTTTGGCCCCCCTCCCCCATCCCTCCACCTTCACTGTGTAGTGTGTATTGTGTACAGTGTACACTGTACACAGTCACAGTGAAGTGAACCTCGCCAGCAGCAGCAGGCTGCCTGCAGCTATAGCGCTTCTTCAAAATCTTCACAGTTTATTTGTAGTTAATCTTTAGTCAATCACGAAAACATAGTGTTTTGTTTAGATGATATTTTTGATATTTGACATTTTCGCTTAAATTTGTATTAATTTAAGTATTGACTGTGATTAATGACTATTAGTAATTACACTTAAATAATTTTCAGACTGAAAGAATGCCGAAAATAGTCGGAAGAAAATACAATACCGAGTGGGAGAAAGAATTTGTTTGGTTGAAGAAATGTGAAGGTAATATACTTATTCTGTGACAGTTACAATTAAATTATAACCCCCCCCCCCCCATTCAAATATAAGTGTCATGTATCATTCTCAAAGGGACTGTAAAATAAATTAGTTAACCAAAGATGGCGATGTCCAATTCTCAAGGATACCCTTAAGAAACCTTTATCTGATCAAAATGTTAAAACTATATGTTTTTTTTCTAGATTTAAATTGTTATTTGTGAAAATTCCTAGTTTTCTATTTTTCCTGCATTAAAAATGTTAAGAGAATCAACAATATGAAAAAATCAGTTTTCTACATTATAAGCGTGGATATTATCAAAATAAATATGTTTCAGGTTTATCTCAGCATGGATATTGCAAACTCTGCAAAATAAATCTGACCCCCCATAAAACATTTATAACTAATCATGGAAAAACAGCATCTCATTTAGCTCGAACATCCCAGGGAGTGCCTTCAGTGTCAAATCATTTTAAACCAGTCAATAGTGACAAAATTAAGGCAGCAGACATTTGTATATCTGTTCAGATTGCTTGCCATTCAAGTGTCAGATCAATTGATCATCTTAGCTCAGTGATTAAAGCACATGGAGAAGGTAGTGTTCTTGGTGCCTTGAAACTTCATAGAACAAAGACTGCAATGATAATAAAGAATGTTGTAACTCCTTCTCTTCAGGCAGAGTTGAAGAAGGCTTTAGCAGGAAAAAAGTTTTCTTTATTGATAGATGAGTCAACTGATGTATCAAGCAGGAAAATTCTTGCCATCTGTGTAAGGTTTTATAATGATGGTGTTGAAGACATCATTGAAGAATACCTGGGATCTGCTGAAGTATTGAGCACAAGTGGAGAGAGTTTATTTACAGCTGTGGCAGGAGTACTGAACAACTTTAATCTTGACATCAAGGAATAGGATAATTTAAAATTCGGATATTTTTTTCCACTCCTCTAAAATTCTTTTAATACATTGGTAAATGGTTTTCAGATTTTAAAAAAATTAAAAAATATCCTTTTCATTAAGGATGTTGTTGGATTTTCCTCGGATGGGGCCAATAATGTAAGTGGAAAAAACAACAGTGTTTGGTCCAGGATAAAGGAAGTTTCTCCAGGATGTGTTCAGTTAAAATGTGTTTGCCATTCTTTGGCTCTCATAATGGAGCATGCATTTACATGCATTCCATCTACAATAGGATTTCTGTTGACAGAAATTCCAGCTCATTTCTCTATGAGTTCACTAAGGAGGGATGAATTTATGCAATTGTTCTTCACAATGAACCCTGATCATCAAGGCGTTCCAACACCTTTTGAAAAATTCTGTAAAACCAGATGGTTAGTTAGGGGAAAGATACTATACAACATCTTAGTGAACTGGGAAGAGTTGCTTGCATACTTCCAGCTCATCATGGATACAGCTCCACCTGGCCAGAGGATGAAAATAAGACAGATCTATCAAACATTGAAGTTAATTCGGATTGTACTTTACAACAATTGCATAATTGCATTCATAATTCATTTATTGAAATCTAAACAAAAATATAAATGTTTTTCTACTTTTTCAGGATCGGAGAAACTTCTTGTATGTTACATTCCTGGTTCCTATTGTCCAGGAATATGAAGCTGTAAATGCCAGTTTTCAATCCTCTTCCCCTGATGTTGATTTGCTTCATTCAAATCTAACTGTTCTCTACAAGAGTACTAGAGGAAGGCTTTATGAGTCAATCTTGGGAAGAGAAAAGATCAAACATGTAAAGGTAAGATCTTAAATTATAAGTTACAAGGTAACCTTACCACCACTTTTTTATTTCTAGCTGAACATTGTATTTATTTACAATGAATTAACTGTACTATTTTTAATTGTGGTCTACAAAAGATTATTTTTAGAGGATTGACTATGGTGTGAAGTTCAACCATGAGTTGGAAACTGCTGAAATTAGACCCGAGTCCAAGGATGAAGTTAGGGAGGTATGTAAGAAGTTTTTGCTGATCGCTGTGGAGCAGACTGAATTACGTCTCCCACAGACAAACAAGATTCTGGCAAACCAGCTCAAACTGAGACCATCTGAGATTGGAAAAGTCTCCTTCCAGGAACTCCCCTTCCCTGAGTTCATGAAGGACCAGGAAAAAGTTGCAGAAGGCTGGAGAAAGGTTGTTCACATGAACTGGGAGGAGGAGCTAGGAGAGAAATGGCAAGAAAATCCTACAGTATTTTGGGGGAATCTAAAAAAGCTTCCAGTTTTCACTGAGCTTGCAGAGTATGCTCTAGCAGTATATTCTCTCCCCTGCTCTAATGCTCAGGTTGAGCGTGTATTCTCCATTATGACATATGTCAAAACTAGATTGAGGAATCGCATACAAGTCCCCATGTTGAATAGCATTCTATTTTTGAAATCTTACCTTCAGGCAAGGGTACCCCTCAAAACTTCACAAGATTTACTAAAGATGCATAAACATCTTTCCCCCCTTTTTAATGTGTTGTGTGTATACACTATTTAACTAAATATCCTAAAAGTTAAGGAAGGGATATTTAATAGACATTATAATTTAAATTCTACCTATTATTGAAAATTACACTTTCCTTGCCTGTAGGCTCGCAGCATCTGCTGTGATAAGTTTGTTCCGACCCCTGATATGTTTAGTCGCATGAATGTTACAATGTATTCTGAATCTGATAAGGGTTCTCATCATCAGACCCCTGAGGAGGTTAATGAGGAGGAAGTGTTTGAAACCATAACATCTCTTCTTGATTAAGCATATTGATATATCAAAACTTATACTGTAAAACCCTTTTTTTTATGTTCTGAAAATTTGTTGCTAAGCTTAGTGCTTAACTTGTTATTTTTTTGATTTTCTTTACATTTTTTTTGCTAAAACTTATGATTCACATGTAATTTTTACTTACTTTATGCTTAATTTTGTTATTTTTCAGTTATAAAATGCCCTTATTTCACTGGTTTTGAAGTGGTTCTGCATAAAGAAATCTGGTTCCCAACTGGTTCCCTACAGTGAAATTTGTGGTTCTGAGCAAAATTTTGGAGTTGGCAACCCTGGCAATGTACGACTTAGATCGTAAAAAATCAATTCAATTTCAAACAAATCATTCAGATATTACAACCTATAGTCATCGATTATCATTCGCTACATTTGTATATAGTTAATATTTTATAATATTTTTTGATTCATTTTTTTATATTTTATTTTTTAGAAAACGTTTTTAACGGATTTCGAAAAATGTGAGTGGTGCGTGGCATTCTAAGATAGTTGCGCAAGCGACAAGAGAAATAAAATTATAAAATATTAAATATAAAACTCCCTTTAATAATGTTGATATTTTACGTATTCGGGCATATTTTACTTTATCTTCAGCATTTCATCTTTTACTCTTTTTATATAAATAAGACTTATATCCTGTCATGCTCCCTATACCTCTCTCCTCCAAGCATATTTATTGTCCAGCTTCTGATTTGTAACAAATATAATGTTTACATTTATTCAAAACTTTTTTGCTGACGGAAAAGTTTTCCACTGTATATCAAACTTTTTACCCAAAAATATCCATATTGCAACTATATCCGCATTTAGAGGTGTTTGATTTTTTGACTTGTTCTTTCGCCTGCCATTGCTCTTTTAAGTTAACTTTTGAATTTACTTCTATTTTTCTGCTAATAAATGTTTTTCACACCCATTTCTAAAATGGATTGAATTCTAAATCTTTTTATGCTTTTTATTCCTGATTTACAAGAAACAGATGTTTTTCTGAGAGTAGAGGCTTTTTGATCCCAGCTAAATTTCTGTGGATTTTCACCAGCTTTCTTCGCACATTTCAAAAAAAATATTCAAATATATGATTATGAATTAGTGAAATCGAATAAAATGGCGAACTAATCTTAAAAACATTCAGTTCAACAAATTAGTAATTGAAATGACCTTGTTAAAACAACCTTGTATCTTAATTGAACAAATTAATTGAGTTTTGTCAAATTCTGATTTTCTAATTCCTATATCTTTGCAACCTGATGTTGTAGAACTTTGATATGTCACCTTTGAATTATGTCCGGACCAAATTGCCTTATTATAGATATCTAAGGTTTACACCTTAAGGTTGCAAAGAAAAGAACTAAGAAAATTTTAGTTTGTGGCGAAGACTCAATTTCTTTACATTTACACCATGTGTTTCTATCTATAGATTTAACTATGATCTTTACTCTTTCTTTTTGTTTTTGTATGAGTAAAAATCCTAGGATTAAAATATTGTCCATGTTATAATGAAGCAACCGGTGGAATTGACAAATATGTTCCTTTTCGGGAAAGGGGTGTGATTTCTTGAAGAAAAGGTGATTTCTTGAAGAAAAGGTGATTTCTTGAAGAAAAGGTGATTTCTTGAAGAAAAGGTGATTTCTTGAAGAGTGATTTCTTGAAGACAAGGTGATTTCTTGAAGAAAAACTGATTTCTTGAAGAAAACGTGATTTCTTGAAGAAAAAGTGACATCTTGAAGAAAAAGTGATTTCTTGAAGAAAACGTGATTTCTTGAAGAAAACGTGATTTCTTGAAGAAAAAGTGACATCTTGAAGAAAAAGTGATTTCTTGAAGAAAACGTGATTTTTTGAAGAAACAGTGATTTCTTGAAGAAAAAGTGATTTCTTGAAGAAACAGTGATTTCTTGAAGAAAAGGTGATTTCTTGAATAAAACGTGATTTTTTGAAGAAAAAGTGATTTCTTAAAGAAACAGTGATTTCTTGAAGAAAAAGATTTAAAGTACAGCCTTGTTTGCAGCATTCTCCAATTTCCAGATTTATTTAGCGTTTATGAGGACAATAAGGAGTTTATGTTGAACCATATAATATGTTAACATCTGGTGTACTTACCCGTCATTTATAGTCTTTCTTTATCATCTTCCTTATTCACTTATATCATCTTCCTTATTCACATATATCATCTTCCTTATTCACATATATCATCTTCCTTATCCACATATATCATCTTCCTTATTCACTTGTATCATCTTCCTTATTCATTTTATCATCGTCCTTATTAATTTTATCTTCCTTATTCACGTATATCATCTTCCTTATTTATTCTATCATCTTCCTAATTCATTTTATCATCTTCCTTATTTATTTTATCATTTTCCATATTTATTTTATCTTCCTTATTCACGAATATAATTTTCCTTATTTCTAATATCATCTTCCTTATTTATTTTATCATCTTGATTTTTCATTTTATCTTCCTTATTCACGAACATAATCTTCCTTCTTCATTTTATCATCTTCCTTGTTTATTTTATCATTTTCCTTATTCATTTTATCAGCATCCTTATTTATTTTATCATTTTCCTTATTCATGTATCATCTTCCTTATTCACGCATCATCATCTTTTTTTATTTCATCATCTTCCTTATTCATGTATCATCATCCTTATTTATTTCATCATCTTCCTTATTTATGTTTGTATCTCCCTCATTTACTTTATCATCTTCCTTACTTTTTAGTAACTTTAAAAAATTCTTTTTTTGTAGAAATTCAACGTGGCTCAAATGTGTTTACTTTGGTAATGTGAATTTTACAACTATTATTCTAAGCGGGGAAAAGCTGCAAAAATATTTATCAATATTTAGCCTGTAAACATTATATAGTTGGTGGAAGGTTTAACCAAACCAGATTATAATAATGTAAACATATACAAACATTATTTTGTACTTCTTTCGTTTAACAACTTGAAATTTGATCGATATATACTATTCTAATAAAATAATTTTTTGTAACTTTTAGTAGTTTTTTAGCATCATCATCAACCCATCATTATCTGCAGGGACTATGGTATCATCATTTAGATGACCAGCTCTATTTTGTGGCGTCACGGCGTGTTCGATTCAGAACGGTACCCTTAACAGCTTTGTACCATCCACACTGAATGAATATCTATGTTTTATCATTAAAAATTGATTATTTTCAATTGCGGATTCTTCATAAAAGTGACTTGCACATTTTCTAAAGAAACAGCAGAGGAATTTGTCAGAGTTAAACACTTTTTGAGCAAACTAAGGTTTAAAATATCAGGCACGGGACGAACTTGGTAAAATTATCAAGGTTTAATGAGTCTTAGTGAGTCAGAAGAATTTAAGAAACTAGGCTTACAGTGCGCTTCGCGCCCATTTTCTATTTCTATTGCAAACATGTTCTCTTTGTATACAATGAAAAACAATAAAGAAAATTTGCGGATTTAAAAAATTTAATGACAATCGAATTTTGTTCGAGGCTAATTTTTTAAATTTTGATCATCCATAAACATTCCCTAGGTTCATGCGTGGTCCCGTGTAAAATTTGTGCGCACTCGGTTTAGTCGTTTTGAAGTTTATTGGATACTATAACAGACAGACAAACAGACAAGCAAAGTGTATATATATAGATAGATAAAAGAAAAAATTCGCCACCAATTATATAAAATTATATTTCTGAAATCCAGGTTTTTTAACGGTATCATGCCTTATCTGGGGTTTAGTCTTTTCATATTTAAAAATCTTTTTTTTTTAATTAAACTCTAATCTTACCTTCCCCCCCCCCTCCCCGGCCCCCGGGCTGGGTTTGATTGATTAGGTATAGTGTTCAAGAAGGAGGGAATAAACATCATGAACTAATAACAAAATGGAGACCGATAATATAAAGAAACATGTAATATTGTCATAAATCACAATTTATACTTTTTAGGTTTTGTTCATTATGTTCTTTGAAATATTTGGTTCGTTACTATTTTATCAGAAAAAGATCACATTGTCGTCTATATATTCTATTTTGCATGTTTTCCATTTTTTCAAATCTCAAAGTAATTTCTCGGGAAATAAAAAATTCAAAGGTATTTTGGACTTAATTTTACCATACTCTTCATTAGTAAAGAGTATTCACGACAGTACCAACATTTATACCTTAGTCTCATCCAGGCGCACAACCAGACATTGAGCAATTTGTTCGCGCAAACCGTGAACATTTTTTTGCCCCCTCCTAAACATTTATGGGGGGGGGGCAAGAAAAATGTGTATTATACTCAACCATGAAAAGACTACCTTACCAATTCAGGACAATATGGGTGGAAATTTTAATTTTGGGTGCATTCATTCAGTTTGGGGCAAATTTAGTTTTTGTGGGGCAATTTTTTAAGTTGGAAGAAATTTAAAATTTTTGTCTCTGAGGCAAATTTTTTAGTTTGGTCAATTTTGCGTATGGGAAATCTTAAATCTTTATTTTGGGGTCAAATTCTATTATTTAAGGGTATTTTTAATTTAATATTAATGCAAATTAAAAATATTTGGTGGCATTTCGAAAAAGCCAGGGTTAGAAATGTTAAATAAAGGGGCAAATTTAATTCTGGTTGGGCAATTTGAATAAGAATGGCTAAGTGTAATTTACAAATCCAAAATTTGGGGGATTTTTTAAAGAAATGTGGAAAATGAAAAGAATCTGAGCTTCTTTTTAAAAAAGCGTAATTTTTTAGATTTTCGAGAACTTTCGAGAATTTCTGGAACTATATGGACCCCTTTTTTTAAGTTAAGGATTACTTTCTAAGCGGATCAGCTGAAAAGATTGGACTTTAAAAGATTCACATAAAATTTTGGAAGTTTAGAAAAAAAATTAAAAGTCACAAAGAACAAAATAAACTTGACAACAAATGGGTATTCGGTATATATTTATGTGTGAACTTGAAACATCTTCTTAAAAGTAGTTTCCTTGAAACTATTGATCATTTAAAATACTGTTAATTTTACATATTCAATTTATTAATGTTAATGTTAATTGTTTTTCTTATTTTAATACATTTTGTCCTGTCTTGTCCTCTCTTGTTCTGACTTGTCCTGTCTTGTTCTGTCTTGTCCTGTCTTGTCCTCTCTTGTTCTGACTTGTCCTGTCTTGTTCTGTCTTGTCCTGTCCTGCCCTGTCGTGTTCTGTCTTGTCCTGTCTTGTTCCTGTCTCGTCCTGTCTTGTCCTGTCTTGTCCTGTCTTGTCCTGTCTTGTCTTTTCTTGTCGTGTCCTGTTTTATCCTTTCTTGTCTTGTCCTGTCTTGTCCTATATTGTCCTCTCTTGTTCTGTCTTGTCCTGTCTTGTCCTGTCTTGTTCTGTCTTGTTGACAATGTTATCAGAACCATGTTCTGTTCTTCTTTATACACCATTGTGAAGAAAAAATCCAGCCAAATTGCTTTTTATTCATAATAATCCAAGGACCAACATTTTTTGTAGTATCTCACATGACTGCAGGGCAGGTTTATGGCCGGTCTAAATTGTATATTGTTGTCATAATTTTTTTATTTACTAGAATTTTGGAAATCTATCAATGCCATCAAATATATCGTGACATTTAAGTTTCCCATGTACCCTTAAATAGAAACCTTAATTTGATCAAAATTTTAATTTAATAATATCTTAATTGTTTCTGAATCAAATCAATTTTAAAGAGAAGCAACAAATGAAAATAAATATTTGTTTTCAAAAACAAAAACATGGATATATATTAACCTTCATATTTTTAGAGTTTCTGGTCAGAATAAGAGATGACTGCACAACTCCAATGTGAATATAGTATTAAAAAATGATACAAACATTCGTGTAATCTGTGGCTTGTGAGCTCTTTTAAGAAATATAAACATGAATGTTTTATTTCTCCCTGAAACATATTTAAATTCCAAAAATGAATATACAAAATGTATGTGAGCAATAAGAAAATAGATGCGATATTCTTGTTCACCATTAGGAATATTTTCAAAAATAGTGATGCACACATTTTTATCCCGCGAAATTTAGATTTTTCAAAGAAAAGTTTATTTTCCTTTTCTGTCTTATCTTTCCTGAGTGCACCATTTATTAAAATTTTCAGTTTTGATAAATGTAATAAATGCTATGTTTTTAGGACACTTCTTACATTGTCTCTGTTTACCCACCAACATTTCTTTTTCATACACTTTTTTTCAAAATAGCCATTCAAGATTTTTTTATTTGTAAAATCTATTTTATTTTATTATTTTTATTACAGAGAATGTTTGGCCGAACCAGTTTAGTCGTTTCGATGTTTTGGGATCCAAACAAAAGGGAGTTTGTTAAAAATACTTTTCTAGTAACAATTTTCGATTTTAACTGTTGCTTTCTGAAGCCACCGTACTCTGCAAGAAACATTTACGTGGATATTTCTGTTTAAATTGGTAAATTTTTTCGTACATACATTCATGCATTGATTAACCCTATAAAGACTGGGGGGTCTGAATCTATGCATAAATTGGAGGGTGGAAAAAATGCCTTAAAAAGATAAAAAAAAATGAAGAAAAAAAATTTTGTTTTTGTTTTAAACAAAAATCAAAGTGTGACACATGTTTCTAGATGCATTTTTCAAGAGCTTTTCAAAAAATATAGTTTTTAGATCTGTAACCTTAGTCACAGACCTGACTTTTTTTACGCTCTGTACCCTACCCTATAGATTAAAAAAAAATATTATTTAACAAAAAGAAATCCTTTAAATTACTATTCATTAAAAGTCACAAAATTTCACGATGATAGTGTCAAAAATGAGAGTGCTAGGACAAAAAACTACAAACTCCCCCCCCCCCAGCCTGTTTAGAGTTAAAAAACAATTGTAATTTAGAAAAATTCAAACTCAGTGATGGGAAACCGGGAAAACGTATTATCTGGCTGTCTAGTCCAGGACCCTGAAAACTTTAAATACATTCGGCGTATGCTTCGAAACAAAAATAAAAAGAAAAGATGGTGAATATTTTCAATTCTTCCTATCTACCCCTTTTTGCAAGTAGTAAACTAAAGGGAAAATCATAAACAATAATATCTTATAGATCCTCAAAGTTGTCTTTGAAATTAAAGTTGAATGGAACAGTTTGATTCGTTTCAAGGTTTATGTCATGACAAACTATTTCTTAGTTCTATCATTATACAGTAATTCAACTCTACTGAGTAATTTCAAACTTTGTGCGAATAGAAATAGATTTGAACTCAAACTCATCCTTTAGGCTTGATCTATACAATACAACTCTTCTCTTATATATATTTGTATATTCACATACATATATGTAGATATATGTAGATATATGTAGATATATGTAGATATATGTAGATATATGTAACAGTGGTTTAAAGGTTGCAAGCTCTTCCGCAATAAAAGAGGAAAATTTTATACTCATACATAGCTTGAAATCTCATGACTTTAAACCGCAGATCTAATTAAGTAAAAATGTTTAACGAATTGAAATCTAAAATCTAAGTTGGTTTGCGAATAAAGGGAAACAAGTCTAAAAGCCACAATTGAAAAAAGCGAACGTTTTATTTGGCTTAAAATTTGGATTTCCACCACAGGCAAATTTTCTCACAATCTTTTGCAATTTAAATCTATTACTATTTTTAAAGTTTATAATAGATTCAAACAAAGACAAAGAAAGATAGTACAAGTGTAAAAAATATCGTACCAAACCCTTTATTTGTAAACCTGAACAAACCTAGATAAATTACGTTGTACATTGTAACCCACCTATCTCTGTAAATAACTAAACCAAACCTGTATTGTGATTAGCCTAACTACGCTTGTATATAACGATGCAAAACTCATAATTACGTTCATTAATTTAACCTGTATTTAGAACTCAAAATAAAGGTCAGTTGGAATAATACTACGCATGATTACAAGTGTTAAAGTAATTATTTGCCTTGTGTTTAAACGAGTGGGAACCTGAGTCACATCTTGAACAGAATAATTCTATGCCTTGCGTATTAACAAGAAGGATTGAGTTGTATCTTGAAACATAGATACCTGAAGAATACAACAGCGCCTAGATTGATAGATTGAGTATTCTAGCTTAAAGTCAGCACAAGTTATCTTGAAGCATAGATATCTGAAAATACAGATTAAGTTGTATCCGGATTGATATTGACTAAGGAATTACTGGGGAGCCATGAGTTCTAGATCATGAAGCTCATTCAAATGAAGAGGATTCTTGGTCGGAAATACATTCAAAAGTATTAGTGGATAGAAAATCAGATTACACCGAAAATGTACTTGTTTATATATATCTTTAAGAAACTATAGTGTACATTATTACTCATTTTATCATGAATTTCATAATGAACGTGCTATAAAGTAATCATCGTGCTCTAATGTTTAATTAGCTATACATTATATCACGTGTGCTGTAAAGTTCGGATCGCTTCCCGGATTTTCTCAAAAAAATGTAAGATATTTCCAAAATTCTCTTTCAATTGAAATGAAAATAAAGTTGAAATCAACTTTATATTTTGACTTCTGCTTTGTTTCAAAGCTTATTTGATCTAGAAATAGTCATTGAAATAAGCCAAATACACAAACGTTTCATGAAATTACCTATAACACTATTATTTTGGCACAACGTGCTATAAAGTTTTTAAATTTTCTCTATATCTGGAAGGTTCTCGCCTTCTTTGATTATATTTTGTCCCTCTCTAAAGCTCAGGACAAAATTAAATCTAAAAAGGCTTGAACCTTCTCGATAAAGAGAAAATTTCTGTTCAAAAACTGTATAACATTGTAAACCAAAATAACAGTGTTATAAATAGTTATTGTGCACTGTTACATTTAAAAGTGGTATGAAATAAAAGAAATCTAAAGCCTTAAAACTGATGTGAGTAAATCTACACAGTATAGGAAAAATGTATTTACAAGTAAAAAAATTAATAAATAAATATGATACTAATAAATCATTGAAAGCCAGAGCTCTCTGGCGGACTCTGTCTTTCATTCGCCTCGTAGGATGAGTTAATCTTCTGATTTCAGACGATTCGTGAATACTTCCGATATATTTAGTTTATATAACTAAAGCGATGTAGGTATACTGCTATTACTACAGTTTATTCAGATCCACAGGTTCTTTTTCCCTGCAATCCTTGCTGAACCCTTGGCTAGGAGCTCATCTGAAGTTCAATCCCTGAGATTTACTGTTTCTCAGGACTCAGGCTGTCCGTAATAAAACCATGGGGAGTTCTCCATCCTCTCTTAAAGAGGGCTGGTCGCCAGCTGACTTGTACTTCCTTATGACAATGAATATACCCTCCCCCTTAACAACCTTTGATGAAACGACTAATCCAAGTGATCAACCCAATGAAGGATCATATATGATTAAAATATTTGTGTGCAAAAATAATGATAAAATTGATCAAATATAAGTGGAGAGGATTTCTGAAGGTTTGAAAGGGTGAAGGATAAAAAGTATTAGACTCGATAAAACAATGATATATTTATACAGTATTTTCTCGGCAGAAAATAAAATTCAAAATGGAAAATCATTTCCTTGCAAACAAACTCAGGACACAGGAATAATATTTGCAATGTATGTAAATTGTAAATATTATTTACCTATATCAAGCTGTGTGTTTTTATTATCAATAAAAAATGTGCAAATGTTTATTGTAATTGAATCTTTGTCACAAACTCTGATTTTCTAACATATTTAGCTTTACAACCCAATGGTTCAGAGCTTAGATATTTCATCCTATTTCAATTCTAGGTCAAATAAAATAAGTTTGAAACATTTAAAGTGTACACCATGAGGTTGCAAAGATATACGAATTGGAAGGAAAAAAACTCTTCTTTAACCTGAACCCTTCTATTCTCTAACCTGAACCCTTCTATTCTCTAACCTGAACCCTACTCTTTTCCAACCTGAACCCTACTCTCTCTAATCTGAACCATACTACTCTACAACCTGAACCCTACTATTCTCTAGCCTGAACCCTACTCTTCTTTAACCTGAACCCTACTATTATCTAGCCTGAACCCTACTCTTCTTTAACCTGAACCCTACTATTCTCTAACCTGAACCATACTACTCTATAACCTGAGCTCTACTATTCTCTAACCTGAACCTTACTCTTCTTTAACCTGAACCCTACTATTCTCTAACCTGAACCATACTCCTTTATAACCTGAACCATACTCTTCTTTAACCTGAGCCTTACTCCTCTTTAACCTGAACCCTACTATTCTCTAACCTGAACCCTACTCCTCTTTAACCTGAACTCTACTCCTCTTTAACCTGAACCCTACTTCTCTCTAACCTGAACCTTACTCCTCTCTAACCTGAACCTTACTCCTCTTTGACCTGAACCCTACTATTCCCTAACCTGAACCCTACTACTCTATAACCTGAACCCTACTATTCTCTAACCTGAACCCTACTCTTCTTTAACCTGAACCCTACTCTTCTCTAACCTGAACCTTACTCCTCTTTAACCTGAACCCTACTCCTCTTTAACCTGAACCCTACTATTCTCTAACCTGAACCCTACTCTTCCCTAAGCTGAACCCTACTCTTCCCTAACCTGTACCCTATTATTCTCTAACCTAAACATGAACAAGAGAACAGAGATTAATCTATTTTCTTTAACGTGAACCCTACTCTTCTATAACCCTAACCGAAAACCGACTCTACTCTAACTACTTTTCCCTAACCTTAACCCTACTTTTCCCTAACCTGAACCCTACTCTTCTCTAACCTGAACCCCACTCTTCTCTAACCTGAATCCTACTATTCTCTAGCCTGAGCCCTACTATTCTCTAGCCTGAGCCCTACTATTCTCTAGCCTGAGCTCTACTATTCTCTAACCTGAACCCTACTATTCTCTAACCTGAGCCCTTCTATCCTCTAACCTGAACCCTACTATTCTCTAACCTGAACCCTACTCTTCTCCTCAACCTGAACCCTACTATTCTCTAGCCTGAGCCCTACTATTCTCTAGCCTGAGCCCTACTATTCTCTAACCTGAACCCTACTATTCTCTAGCCTGAGCCCTACTATTCTCTAGCCTGAGCCCTTCTATTCTCTAACCTGAACCCTACTATTCTCTAACCTGAGCCCTTCTATTCTCTTGCCTGAGCCCTACTATTCTCTAGCCTGAGCCCTACTCTTCTCTAACCTGAAACCTACTATTCTCTAACCTGAGCCCTACTCTAACCTGAAACCTACTATTCTCTAACCTGAGCCCTACTCTTCTCTAACCTGAAACCTACTATTCTCTAACCTGAGCCCTACTCTTCTCTAACCTAAAACCTACTTTTCTCTTTCCCAAATCCTGGCTTTCTTTGCATTCTTAATTCCATTTCTCCGCTTAGAATCCAAATTATGGTTTTTATTTTAATTTTGTATCAAATTCTTTTTATTCTAGAATACTTTACAATAAATTGCATATCCTCTGTGGAGATAAAAAGAGTCAAACAAATTGTAATTCATATTTTAATGTGTAGAGGAGTTCATGCTGTGTGCAGTGTTTTTTCAATTTAATAAGTTTTATTTTATTCTTAAAATTGACTGTCTTTGTAATTTTCAGAAACTCTCCATATCTTTATATATATATATAGATATATATATATATATATACAAAATCATGCCCGATTTATAACGGTACTCTTGATAATTTCGATTTTCTGGCTTGAAAAGTGATCATTTCTTACGTTGTTTTCCTGCAGCAGAAATGCACCTTCAGTAACTTTCTATGAAAAACCACAATTGAAAATAATATTCTTTTAAAATCATAAACATTGATATCTACAGTAAGGTTGATCGATTTTGGCCATTGCACTCCCCTCTTCGTGCATAGGGTTGGTTTTGGATATTTAAACAATATTTAGAAAAGGCGATTTGTTCGCAAGTTGAAAAGTTAAACTGGAAACCGTTCCTTATGAAAGGAATTGAGTTTTTGCCACAGACTCAAAAGAGTTCTAATCCCTTTATCTTTGCAATCTTAAACTTTTGATAGTTCAAACTTAGATTCCTTGATCCAAAAGAATATTTGAAATAGCTAAGGTCTACTATATTGGGTTGTGAAGATATAGGGATTAAAAAATCAGAGTTTGTTGCAAAGACTCAATTCCTTTAAGGTTGATTAATTCACTAATGCAAGCGAAACTGAGTCGGATTATTGAATGATTCTAAAGATGATTTTTATATCCCTTTCTCTCTTTTATTCTAACTTGACAATAATACGTTCATCCTTTCCAAAATGTCGTCTTCATTCCTATTTAACATTTTCATCCACTAAATCACTTATTCTCTTATAGTTTTACACACACGTATTTTATCCTATCGTTATCTTTATACTAAACTTAAAAATATTGCTTATTCTCTTTCAGTACAGTGGTTCTCAAAAAGCATCTATTCCTTTGCCCAATCTTTCCAATCACTCTAACTACCAACATAACAACCCTTATTTTCATCCTAGCTCTCATTGATTCCTAATCCCAAATCTTCCAATCCCAAATTTCTCTACAGCTGATTTCCATCCCAATCCCAACTTCCTCTTTAGTTGATATCCTTTCCAATTCCCAACCTTTTCTACCTACTCCCAATTGGTTCTATCTCATTCATATACCTTATTCCCAAACCAAGTCTAATCCCAATTTCTTGAACATTAGTTGATAATCGTTTGGGATCCCAATAGTTTGGATTTTGTGTAAAAGTTACGACACTATAAACTTTTTATATCATGCTTTATTTATGACAAATGACAATGGACAAGAAAATATGAATTTTAGAAGTATTAGAAAGAAATAAGCCTGTGCAAAAAAAACCAGCCTGTGTGAATATTTTGCGCAGTATTATGCTGCCTAGCTAAAGGGGTGTTTAGATCCCTTGAAACAAAAGTTATTAATATGTTTTCATGTTTTCACTTTTATATCTTTTTTAAGCCTAAAAGTGTTTATATTGTCAAATATTACTATCTTTAAATTTGCCCTGCATTTGGCAATCTGCAAAAAAACAGGCTATACACAGTCGATATAGAACCAGTAAAGAGGAAGGATTCAAGATGTAACTCCTACAAAGAAAAAAAGAACTGTTCGACCCGCGTACCACCCTCGCGGTCAAAGCGAGTGCAAAGAACCCTATATTCTGTATGTGACCAGATCTGATCAATATATACTTCTTTAATTTGCAACCACATCGATTCATGAGAGAGAGAGAACATCATATTGCTGGTTAAAGATTAAGAAGTCTTTTATATATTTCTGGTTATATATATCCTACCATCTCAAGCTACCCTCCCCAACTCAACTTCCAAAATACTTCCTCGCCAATCATTCATATTCACATTTCTCATTTTCTGAGACAAAACACTGAACTCAGAAATTCTTAAAACGGAGAAACCCAAAATAAGTCCCTAAAAATCAGCTTTTTGGCCGCATATCAAACAATTTCATAAATATTGAAACAAAAACAACGGGACTGTTTTCACCAGCTCCAGGCACATCTTTTCATAGTAATTTCGATGTGTTCTGAAAAAATTAAATTTGTTTTTGTCAGTGACTTCTTTGGGTTTTTGATATGTTAAGTCAATTGCTATCACGGTTTTTAGACCTATAAACCTGAAATTCGGCAAAAACTGTTGTTTTTATGAGCACATGACATCTATGGTAGAGGGGGGGGGGTCCAATTTAAAATATAAGTAAAAAATCGATCACCCTTAATCTACAACCCCTTTAAAAGAAATGTTTTATAAAATGCATTTATCTGTTGTTTAAGCGTTTTAATCTTTAAGGCAAGATTATAATTATAAAAATAAATATTTTTGAAGGCGTTGTATTGAAGCATTTATTAAAAGATTTAACAACTAATGAGTTTTATTAAATAAAACTATTAAAACGTTGGTTCAGAATAATCTGAATATCCACTCTGCACACACTCTTCGTTTCTGCTTAATCCACTCTTTCCTTCTTTCCTTTTATATCCCTACTGGATTACAGGGGCGTATTCAGGGGGGGCTATGGGGGCTAAGCCCCCCCTGGACCAGTGAAATTTATTGATTTCAGGGGGTTTTCAGGCCCCAACGGGTGCTGATCCCCCCCGCCTCCTGGAAAGATATTATAATTTAAGCCCCCCTGGACAAATTCCTGAATACGCCCCTGCCAACCAATGAGAGTTCTCTCATTAAATTGCTAGTAAAATTTCAAATTTCCCGGCTTCTGCCTACACCCCTAGGATTTTGTTAGAAACTTTCCGAGATACAAAATAAAGATTAAAATAATCTAAATATTAATAAAAAAGGAGATCAAGCATTGATCTTGATATCCACAGTTCTTAAGTGTTCAGCTCAAGAGAGACAGTGGATTTAATTTGGAAATATTTATAATTTTTAGAGACAATATCTTTTTTTCAAATCATTTAAAATTATATGGACATAATCACAGTAATTCTTGAATTGGAAAATCAAGCATTCTAAAATTTACAACATCATTAAAATACGTTCAACATAAAAACTTTTCTTTTTCGAAAGCTTTTTTTCACATTAAGAAATTGACTCAAAAAAAATTTTACCCGGTATTTTGCAGGTTTTTTTTTAGATAAAATCATTATTCTATGATGAGTTGAATAAAAATTGAAAAACTTATTACTGGAAAGTCCGTCAAAAGAAATTAAATATTGGAAGTAAACGAGTTCGTTTACAGTTGTATTAAACTGTATAACTGTAGGGTTATATAACTGTAGAGTTATCTGTAGGGTTATATAACTGTAGAGTTATCTGTAGGGTTATGTAACTGTAGAGTTATCTGTAGGGTTATGTAACTGTAGAGTTATCTGTAGGGTTATATAACTGTAGAGTTATCTGTAGGGTTATGTAACTGTAAAGTTATCTGTAGGGTTATGTAACCGTAGTGTTATCTGTAGGGTTATATAACTGTAGAGTTAACTGTAGGGTTATATAACTGTAGGGTTATATAACTGAATGTAAAAATCTAGTGCAAAAGAAAAAGAATTTTCCTGATATCTTTATTCATTACCCCACCCCTTTTATAAAAAATGTAAACTGCAGCGCGCAATCACCTGTTCAAATCGCGGTGCTCGGCCCAGAAATTATAATAATCTAATTTGATTATTAATTTTTGACGGATGTGGTGTTCTTGTGGCGCTTAGTGAAATCTCATATTGTTAATGTTGGTTCATTCTTAATTTATTATCAGGTTTTTTCTATTTCTTGAGATTCAAACAAATTATGACTTTAACTTTTTGTTGAAAAGAAAGAATAGAAACCAATATAAATATCCAAGAAAGAACCAGTTTTGAACATTTGTAAACATCTAAACCTCTTTAATGTTTGTAAACATAAAATTGCTGCAATAAAAGGTGATTCTCTAGGGACCTTTCAGTGTTTTATATTTTACCTCATAAACCACCATACCATACCATATACCATTCCATAGCATACCATACCATACCATAGCATTCTATACCATACCATACCATACCATACTGCATACCATACCATACCATACCATACCATACCATACCATACCATACCATACCATACCATACCATACCATACCATACCAAACCATACCATACCATACCATATACCATTCCATAGCATAGCATACCATACCATACCATACCATACCATACCATACCATACCATATAAAGGAAATTCTTACGATGACTTATTAAGTCAAATAGTGCATATTGCACAATCACTGTGTCTGAAGTTCATGGAACTATTTAAAATCATATCTTTAATCGATCTGAAGTCGTCAAATTGTAATCTTAGTCTTATGGAGACCACGGTATAAACTTGATCGAATAGGATCAAATACTGGCATGTCAGCTATATGCACATAAAATACAAATTCAAATATTTTACAAAATATTTTGTATAAATAGATTAGACGATAATTATCTGGCATTTAAATCTGAATAATGTTCAATCAAATTTAACCAATTTAAATTAAAAATGATGAAACAATCTCAGATCCTTCCTGAAAACATGATTAGGGTTTTAGCCTAAAGTGCCGTTTTGGCGTTCAATAGGTTAATTAGTAAACTTTTATTTGTTTATTATATGTTTACTTGTTACGGTTTTACCAACAAATCTAGATTAGCCCATAGGTTTTTAAAATTTATGTCATATAAACTTAAAGTTTTTATAAATTCTTGAAAGATTTTCATAAAAAACATGTGTTGGAACTACACAAGTCAAATCTAAAACATGAATCATTTGTTTTATGGAGAAAAACTGGCGGTTTGTAAAAGTTTAAGTTAATATTGCGCCGCGAAGCGCCCTAAAAGCCTAGCAGGAAATTATTTCTTTAGAATAAAAGAAACTCAATAATCTTTATTCCTAGCAATTACAAATATGCAAAACAGAATCATTTAATCACATTAAAGTAGTTAATTTCATATATATAGTGAGACTCAAAAAACTGTGAGATACTTCAGCAATAATTAAGTTTATTAATTGTTTTTTTACAAAGCAAATAGTGATTAACTTATTAAATCGTATATTAACCCAATAAAGGCGGGGGGGGGGGGGGGGGGGACGCCTAGAAAAATGTCTTAGAGTCAAGGTACAGGATTGGAATTTGACGATAACTTTAAAAGTATGGGTGCCATGGAGGGGTGAAAAAAATGCCAAAAAAGGGTCCAAAAAATGTCAAAAAAATAAATTTTTGTTTAAACAAATATCAAGATGTGACACATGTTTCTATACCACTAAATTTAAAGGGCTTTTCAAAAATATAGTTTTTACATCTGCAGCTTTAGTCACAAAAAAATCAAGGTCTAATTTATATTTTTTCATGCACAATCCGGACTTTTTACCGCCATGTACCCTACCCTATGCATAACAAAAAATGTTTACAACAAACAATTGCTTCGTCTCAGCCTCATGTTCTTTGGCAGTTTTAAGTCAAAACTTGAGTCTAAACTTGAGTCTAAACTTGAGTCTAAACTTGAGTCTAAACTTTAGTCTAAACTTGAGTCTAAACTTGAGTCTAAACTTTAGTCTAAACTTGAGTCTAAACTTGAGTCTAAACGACGTCTTATTTTTTATTGTACGTTTATTTTATTTGTCTAAATTATGTCAACTTTTTAAAAGTTTTTACATTTTCTAGACTTTAAAAACTCTCTCACTTATTCTTTTATACAACCTTTCTCTTAATAAATTGAAATGAAAAGTCAGGGGGGGAGGTTGCTATGGGGGTCAGGGAAATATATAAAGAAAAACAAACTTTAGCTCCCCATGGACAAATTCCTGAATACGCCCCTAAATAAAAAATAATTAGATGTTGGCTAAATGTTATGGTTACGACATTATGTTGCAAATATACGGGAATTTGAAAATTATTAAGTATTCAGAAGATTAACGATGTTCTGATGATTACTTTTATTTCTGCTACAGTATTACATAAAAGTTTCACAATCTTCTTAAAACTTAATAAATAAATCATTCGATCAAATATTTATAAATTGTTAGAAACAATATAAAATAATACATTGTGAGCTGAACAAAAGGAAAAGTTGCTCGAAGCGGGATGTACTTAGGCAAAGGACAAGTAATTCGAAGAATGACAAATCCAAAGGCGATTAGATTAGGGAAACACTCTCTTCTACCGGACACACATAGATGAGAACTTCTTGAAAATGTTTATTCAGTAACGAAGTTTCCTACAAAATACAAATTGTTATTGGCGTACATGCATGTAAATAATAATTGTTAATAAATGGGTATTGTTTCATAGATCCAGACTGCTGATAAAGTTGCATGAAGGAAGGGATTAAAGAGGATAGAAGGTGAAGGAAGGGATTGAAGATTATAGAAGGGGAAGGAATGGGTTGAAGATTATAGAAGGGGAAGGAAGGGATTAAAGATGATAGGAAGGGAAGGATGGGATTGAAGATTATAGAAGTGGAAAGATGGGATTGAAGATGATAGAAGGTGAAGGAAGGGATTGAAGATTATAGAAGGGAAAGGAAAGTATTGAAGATGATAGAAGGCAAAGGAAGGGATTGAAGATAATAGAAGGTAAAGGAAGGGATTGACGATTATAGAAGTGGAAGGAAGGGATTGAAGATTATAGAAGTGGAAGGAAGGGATTGAAGATAATAGAAGGTGAAGGAAGGGGTTGAAGATTATAGAAGGGGAAGGAAGGGATTGAAGATTATAGAAAGGGAAGGAAGGTATTAAAGATGATAGGATTGGAAGGAATGGGATTGAAGATTATAGAAGTGGAAAGATGGGATTGAAGATGATAGAAGGTGAAGGAAGGGATTGAAGATTATAGAAGTGGAAAGATGGGATTGAAGATGATAGAAGGTGAAGGAAGGGATTGAAAATTATAAAAGTGGAAAGATGGGATTGAAGATGATAGAAGGGGAAGAAAGGGATTGAAGATTACAGGAAGGGAAGGAATGGGTTAAAGATGATAGAAGGTGAAGGAAAGAATTGAAGATGATAGAAGAGGAAGGAAAGAATTGAAGATAATAGAAGGGGAAGGAAGGTATTGAAGATGATAGAAGGGGAAGGAATGGATTGAAGATTTAAGAAGGTGAAGGAAGGGGTTAAAGATGATAGGAAGGGAAGGAATGGGATTGAAGATTATAGAAGTGGAAAGATGGGATTGAATTTGATAGAAGGTGAAGGAAGTGGTTAAAGTTGATAGAAGGGGTAGAAAGGGATTGAAGATTATAAAAATGGAAAGATGGGATTGAAGATGATAGAAGTGGAAAGAAGGGATTGAAGATGATAGAAGGGGAAGGAAGGTATTGAAGATGATAGAAGGTGAAGGAAAGGGTCAAAGACGATAGAAGGGAACGAAAGGGATTGACGATGATTAAAGGTAAGGAAAGAATTGAAGATGTAAACTCCCTTGGGTCAAATCAATTCTAACTGAATATATTCCATAGTTAATATTTCCTGCAGAGAGGATAATTTAAAAACTTCTGCACAAAATTTATCTTTTTAACACTTTAGTTAAGCTTAAACCTCCTCAGATGCAATTATCTCATCCAGACCAGGAAATATATTTAGATTTTTACTTTTTTCTTTTTTTCCGGGGGGGGGGTTTGGTCATCGAGGTACGTTCTAGTGGTTATGTACGTTTATCCTTTACAACAGAGCCCAAAACTTAAGACAGGATATCCTTATAAAAACCAGTTTTAAAACCCGGGTTTGACGGATAGGGTTAGGCAGTTTGTAGATATCAATATTTTTGTTATGAAATATTATATTATTTAGTTTCTTCATACTCTCCTTTTTTCCGAATCTCTTAAATTAAAATCTAATTAAATGTTAAGACCCCGAAAAGAAAACTCGGGAGTTTCATTCAACTATACTCTTTTAAATTTCGGGCTCTCGGCATCGTCTTGAAACCAAGTACTAGAAACGAGGTAGTTTTGTACAATACAATACAATAGTTTTGCTGCAAAATATCATTTTAATTGGTTTCTTTTAATTCACTTTTTGTTTTCTAATTTCATAAATCAAAATCTACACGCATGAAGACCTCAAAAAGGACACTCGGTCAGTTTCCTTCAATGATACTCTCTTAAATTTCCGATGTTAGGTACTTTCCCAAGTAGCAACTTTCCCATGAAGGAAAAGCGGCAACTTCCAAAATTTGGGAATGTAGAATTTCCTTAAATGATTAACTTCATTTTCTTTAAAACAAGTAATACCCGCAGCGTTTGACCCCCCAGCCTTTAGTCGCAGAGCTCAACCCCCTAGCCCATCCTAGCCACAGCTCTCGGCCCCCTTGACCATCCTAGCCGCAGCTCTCAGCCCCCTTGTCCATCCTTGCTGCAGCGCTCGGCCCCCTAGCCCATCCTAGCCGCAGCGCTCGGCCCCCATTGTAGCTTGATTCTGAAGGGGATGTTGCGTATAGACGATGTAACATTCCCGTAAGGAGACAACTTTTGATCCCCTTAGCTGGGGGTTAGTCCGTTCAGATGACAATAACGCTTTTTCACAAAAGTTTTACAAATCCTGATTTTTACTTAAATTTGTACTTATAACACATCGATAATCCCCCCCCCCCTCTGGCCCCCTAGTCCATTCAGACATAAATTCCAATATAAAAAAGATTAGTGTATGAAAGTACTGTAGAATTTAACACAATGGCTTTCCCTGCAAACCAGCTTCAAGGTTTTGCCAACATTAAAAGTTCAATTATAATCATAATAAAACAGAATCTATAACAAAGATTTTAAAGATAGGAGTAGACAGGTTGTTGTTGATCTGGATATATTACCACCATAGAAAAGTTAACTCACAGAATTGATAGAAAAACGATGATATCTTTCTCATCTTTGTCCAGCTAAAGAAGTAAAGGGAACCAAATTGTGAATAGGGCATGCAGTTCTTTATGGAACGGNTTTAAGGGGGGGGTCCATTGAAATTACGTTTACAGCCACATTAACAATACGAAACATTTTAAATATTAATTTAAGAAACGCCAGTACAGAATGTATCTACTCTAAGAGGTTATTATGGTCTGCAAATTTAAAACAAGACACTTAATAAACTATTTACCTTCTGCGTTCTTTGTAATCTTTGATGAAAACCAAATATAATTTAATAAAAGAATAATCTAGAACTATATCAGGACTAGATTTTACTAAACTAGACAAGACTAGAGTCTAAAATCTAGAGACTATAGAGACCTCCTGGAGTCAGATCATTGGCCTGGATTTAAATTAGAACTCATGGTTTTTGTTTGGCTTGTTCAAAACGTTATCTTTTGTTTAGCTAAAAATAGTTAACTTGGTAAATAGAATCTTCAATTTATACAACGCTACATAAGATAAATTAGCTTGCCCCCCTGTGGCCCAAGAGATGAGCCTCCTTTATAGAAGGATTTTGATAGAACTTTTAGCTAAAAAATTGAAAACCTAATTTGAAAATTGTCAAATGCTTGCAGTCAATATCCTCAAATTCTCGTTATATAAAGAAAGAATATCTAAAATTTATCAATTCCAAAAAATTCCCCTTAGAAATACGATCGCTCTATATACAAGTGTACATCAAGGATGTAATGCAAGGAAAGTTATTTCAGAAGTGTACACATCTTTTGTACTGCAGTGTACTGTTCCTGGGCGGTAATGTAAACACAAGACGGATGTTGAAGCCTGACATAGGATCCATCTTTCACATAAAAAAATCAATGAAATATTCTGGTCATATTAAACTATTATGTGAATTATCAAAATTTAATGGTTTTAACCTTCCTGGATACTAAACGAACACTGATGCATCTATTCTTGTTTACAAATTCCGCCCAAAGAGAACTGGTTTCCATGTATACGCAGAGTATACACGACCGCAATTAACTTTCCTTGCATTACACCCTTGTTATATACGTAAACATATCGTGATGTACACAACCGGTTGTGTAAATTTCCTTTCCCTTTATTCCTATTCCCTGGCTTTACCTCCTCGTATCCTTTCTCTATGCACAAATCTAGAAATAGGTTAAATTATAAATCTGTGCGTTTACGTCACAACGTGGGGCATACAATAATATTTGTAGCGGTTTACGTGATATTCAGTTAAAATTGTTAATATTGCTAGCGGTTTACGTGATATACAGTTAAATTGTTAATATTGCTAGCGGTTTACGTGATATACAGTTAAAATTGTTAATATTGATAGCGGTTTACGTGATATACAGTTAAAATTGTTAATATTGCTAGCGGTTTACGTAATATACAGTTAAAATTGTTAATATCGCTAGCGGTTTACGTGATATACAGTTAAAGTTGTTAATATTGCTAGCGGTTTACGTGATATACAGTTAAAACTGTTAATATTGCTAGCGGGTTTCGTGATATACAGTTAAAATTGTTAATATTGCTAGCGGTTTACGTGATATACAGTTAAAATTGTTAATATTGCTAAAGGTTTACGTGATATACAGTTAAAATTGTTAATATTGCTAGCGGTTTACGTGATATACAGTTAAAATTGTTTACAGTGCTATATAATTGACGTTCTTATACATAATGCTATATATCAAACAGAGGCAAGTGTATTCTATAAATTTAACTATGCATGAAATATACAAAGTGAAAATATGATTTAAAATGTTGAAAAGAACATGATAAATGTTTATCGTTTATCATAGGCATTACAATAGAAAACCCAAAATGTTCATAATTTTAAAAAGAAAAGCTTTCAATCAAAGCTGACTAAACTTAGTCACTAAAGATGTAGTTTCAAAGGGCCCTTCATTTCTAAATTTGGATGTCTGATTTACAGTGCCCTTTACACACTTTGCGGATCATGGATGAATGAGATATCATAGTTTTTTGTTTGAAAATTGATATTGGTAGTTAAAGTAATTTTCTTATTTATTTTTAGGCGATTTTTTACTAATCGTCAATCGGATAGGAGTACCATTGAAATTTTTTTTTAATTTAGAATCACTTTAAAATGTCATCTACAGTCGTACTGAGATATCTATACAACTCTGAAAGATAATCATCAAGTAATTATCTTCCACTTAAAAATGGCGCAACGCCTTCTCCTCTGGTTTAATCTGACCAACTCACATATACTTTTTTTTGTAGCCTTAGGCAAATACATTTTAAATGCTACGCGCTTGTTCTTAGCGTAATTTTCAGAAGAATAATTGGCAAAATACTGCTCGAATTTGCGTGAGAGAGTGCACATCTTGGTTTG